>NC_080465.1:31426372-31671372 GCF_028018845.1 Melospiza georgiana | reverse complement strand
GGAGGCTAAGGTGAAGGCTTTTTGCCTGCTCGGAGATATCTCTCTTATCTAGGAGGGAGCATATCTTAACTCTATCAATCTGGCCGTTCACCAAGTGCTGCTCGGCTCTGTTTTCCTCAGTGATGCAACACTTCATAGCGAAGCTTTTTATTTACCCTGTGTCACCAAAGCCCTCTCTGAAGCTAACCTTCACTAAGGCAGACCGCGGCGGAACTAGAAGACAGGTGTATCTAAACGTAGCGTCTGGCAAAGCGAGAGGAAGAAAGGGGACAGTCACCCTGCTCCACCAAAGCCACGGCCATCTTCCAGGGGTGCAGCTTTGCTCGAGGATTGAAAGCGTCTGGGGGATGCAACGAGAAGTAATTTCTCGGGAGCAGCAAAACTTTATAGTGACTTTGCTGGTTGAAGAGAAAAAAAAGCCTGAGAAACTATGCTGCCGCGTCGGGAGGGTTGCAGCGACAGCCCGAGTAACTTAGAGTGGCTGCCAGCAGTGCTTCGTTAGTAAAACATTACCTCTTGAAATTCCGAACCGGCCTGAGTGATGTCAGGCCGATTACCTGAGGTGTGTTTCTGTGAGTAATTGTCTTAGAGGCTTCAAGGAACAGGTCTCTCTTTCACAAGCATATGGGTGGACCGCAGCCCTGCGGTGATGTATCCCCATAAACGCGCGCACCAATTGGCTACCGCTAGCCCGTGCATGCAAGCGCTTTTCCCATGGCTTGGGAAGGGCTCCTGTTAAACGCGGGCTTGCTCCAACGCCCCATCGTTTAACAGATGTCCTACCTTGGAGGCCTGCAGGAGCGCAGGGGACAGAGGTGGCAGCACCGCAGGTTCCCTGCAGCGGTGCCCGCCGGATGATGGCACCGAGCTCCGGCCGACTCTCTTCCTCCGTTCCCAACCTCCCCCACGCCTTCCCGGGGAAACAGCGAATTACCACGGCCCCCGAAAGCAACCGCATTTGGGAAGAGATGGGAGAAAATTAAACGCAAACAGCTCCTTTCGGGTCTCACCGGTCTCCAGGGATGGATCTATTCTCCCGTGAAAAATAAAATCCGGCTGCAGTGGAGATGAAGAGGGTAAAAGTGAGAAAGGGCCAGGCTAAATTCCCACACATGCCCTACGGGGGGGAAGAGTTAGCCGGGTTGCTAACTAGTGAGGTGAGGCAAACAATAACAATGACTTTAAGGTCCAAGATTTTAGGGTAGGAGCAGGGCTTTTAAGCTGTTAGGACAGGATTAAGTGGTAAAACAGGAATAAAATGTCTCGGGGGAAAATGTATAGACATGTCAGGAAAGATGTTGAAATGTCGGGTCTTGCCATGCGGGCAATACGAGAATTAGCTTCCCAAGATGCACGATATTAATGTTGCTGCCACCGCAACTTCTAGTTTCTCAGAGGAAGGTGAGTGCTTCAGATAATCATCTGAAAGTTTTTAAAAACCACGCGCTTTCTGGGGAAGCTTGGCTTGGCCAAGAATTGTGGCTACTTTTTAGCTTCTTTACCTTTGATGATGCTTTTCACTTGACTGACCTTGATCAGGTATAAAAACTGTCAAATACAGATTACTTGAGAGTGGGTTTGAAATTAATCTTTTCCTTCCGCCCCCTGAAAGAGATTATAAGCACACATTTAAAAGCTTTTTATCTTCCCCCACCCCTTCCTCTTCACCACTTCTATCTGCAGCAGCTGAGTTGGAGACAGACAAACAAGCTTGATGTCAAAACCAGCACCCCGACGGCAGAAGTGGGGCGCGGGGGCACCGCCGGTCGGGTTCTGCCCCAGCGCTGCAGCAGCAGCAGCAGCAGCAGACCCCGGGGAGTCCGACCCAAAGCAACAGTCTGGAAGGATGGGCTCAAAAAAAGCTCTTCCATACATAGCTTTACGTATAGTAAGGCTCTTTCAACCTGTTTGTTAATACAGGCCATAGAAGTCGGACTAATAATTTTTACGCTGGCACCTCTTATAGCATCTCGCTAATTGTGCTCCGAAGTGCTGATGCTGAGCAGCGTTTCTTCCAGCTCTAGCGGCAGCTTAGCAAGCAATCGTCCCTTTTTCTCGCTCAAATCTACAGCGAGAATAATAATACTCGCTATAATAACTCGCAGTACGTTTGGTGGATGGATAGGAATTGTTGCACTGTTCATTGATTCCTACTAATGAGCCGGTCTGAACCAACACTGGCGCGAAGTAGTCCATCTGTAAGCGTACAGATGATGCTTTGGCTGGTTCTTTACGTGTTTTCTATGAGCCGCATCGTGGCGAGTAGCAAGAATTGACAGTAACGATTTGGAGAGGAGAGTGTAGGATTTTTTGCCTCTTGGTTTTGTGCTAGTCTTTGCGTAGCTTCTTACACATAATGACAGGAATGATAAAAAAAAATATGTCAAAGGGCCTGTGTTTCCCGCTTGCTGCCTCGCGGGGCTAGCTCGAGGGCCATTTCTCCAGGGCGCTTGACTCGACTTGCCATGGGGACGAGGAAAGACCTCTTCCCGTTTTCCACCTCCCTGTGGTGCGATCCCCTCGGTCGGCGTTCGCGCCTGCTGCTGTAAGCCGGGCTGTGCGGGAGCGAGGGGTCAAGAAGGAGAATGGATGGGGGGCTATGAAAGGGGTGGAGGGAAGCTGGAGTGGGAGAGGTGGGAGGAGGAAGCTTTCCTGCTCGGGCCACTGTTTCCTGCCCTATGGAGTGCGCATCTCGGTCTCATACGGAGTTTCCTCAGCCCCCTGGCTCCACCTCACCCTGATAAGGAGATGTGAGTGAGAGGGGAGTCGGGAGCCGTTTCTTGCTCCTTTTCCATGAGACGCCAAGTCCCCAAGCGGCTGTCATGTGACAGCAAGAGAGCAGGAGCTGCGGGGGTCTCGCGGCTCGGGCACCATTACAAAACCGCGCCGGAGCGCACCAGCCCCGCCAGCAGCCGCGGCGGTCGCCGCCCCGCTCGCCTCCTCTCCCCTGGCGCTCGCCTGTGCCGCAAACTTTTGAGGGGACACCAGACTGAGCGGTGAGAGGGATGTTTTTATTTCCTTCTTTCCCGTCCCTGCAGACGTCCGGGGTAATTTCGTGCTCTCGAGCCCTTGGTGCCTGAGGAGCATCAACTCCAGCCGAGTGAGCCAGGCGGCAGGGGGGAAGCCCGGGAGATTCCGCAGCCTCCAGGAGAAAAGCGGCACGCCAGCGGGGTCCGGGACCTCCTCCTGGCACCCGAGCCCCCGCGGCCTGGGCGGCAGCTGTCTCTCCCGCAAGCTGAGGGGCAGCTAGGCGAGCGCGTCCCGCGGGGAGAGGCTGCTGAAGAAGCCGCGCACGGAGCTCGCTGCCCGGCCGCCGGGAGGTCGCTGTCGCGTGTGGCCCAGAAGCTGCCTTTGCAGCAGGGCAGGTGGCGCCCAGGATGTAGAGGCGGCGGCGGAGCAGGGCAGTGAAGTCCCCGGATCCCAAGCCCGCCGTGCGTGGTACTGAGCAGCGCCCAGCCCGGAGCGGCGGGATCGTGCGGCCGCGGGAGTGCTGTGGCGGGGAGGCGATGCCCAGGCCGGGGAAGAGTTCGTACAGCGACCAGAAACCGCCCTACTCTTACATCTCCCTGACGGCCATGGCCATCCAGCACTCGGCCGAGAAGATGCTGCCCCTGAGCGACATCTACAAGTTCATTATGGAGCGGTTCCCTTACTACCGGGAGCACACCCAGCGTTGGCAGAACTCCCTCCGCCACAACCTCTCTTTCAACGACTGCTTCATCAAGATCCCGCGGCGACCCGACCAGCCGGGCAAAGGCAGCTTCTGGGCGTTGCACCCGGACTGCGGGGACATGTTTGAGAACGGCAGCTTCCTCCGCCGCCGCAAGCGCTTCAAGGTGCTGCGCCCCGAGCATCACCTGCCCGGCGGCGGCGGCGGCGGGGCGGGCGGCGGCGGTCCCGGCAAACCCGCGGCGCCCACCCCGCACATGGTGCACTACTTCCATCCGCACCCGCCACCGCCGCCGCCCCCGGGCAAGGTGCCGGGGCTGGCGGGCTCCGACGCGGCCGTGGCTGCGGCCGCCGCCGCCGCGGTGGGAAGGCTGCCGCAGTTCTCGCCCTACGGGAGCAGCCAGCCCTCGGGCTTCAAGCATCCCTTCGCTATCGAAAACATCATCGGCAGAGATTACAAGGGTGTGCTGCAGGCCGGCGGGCTTCCGCTGGCCTCGGTGATGCACCACCTGGGCTACCCGGTGCCCAGCCAGCTCAGCAGCGTGGTGAGCTCCGTGTGGCCGCACGTGGGGGTGATGGACTCCGTGGCCGGTGTGCCCGTGTCCCCCGACTACGGACCCTTCGGCATGCCCGTGAAGGCGCTCTGCCACCCGCCGGCACAGACCATGCCCGCCGTCCCGGTGCCCATCAAGCCGGCGCCGGCGCTGCCCGCTGCCTCGGCCATCCCTGCCCTCACGGTCGCCGCCTCGCAGATCTGCCCCGCCGCTTCCCCGGCTGCTGCATCGCTGCTGGAACAGACCGCGAGCAACAACCCCGAGGGCAAGAGCTCCCTCCACTCCGTCCTGGTGCATTCCTAAAGCGCAGGGCCTCGGGGGGAGAGAAGCCCCCAAGCTCCCGGGGGAGTGGACGGGGGGATCCGGGGCATGCTTGCAGAAACCCGATCGATCTCATGACTATACCCCTGCTGGTGTCTGTGTTTATAACGTGTACTATCAGATTATTTGAGAGGCAGGTCGCAGGTAAGATCTTTTATCGTCGTTAAATGTCATTAGTAGCGGAGAGGCGATGTTTAAAACCACAGCCGGGGCCGAAGGGGCTGGCTCGGAGAAAAGGGCAGAGAACGAAGTTCTCCCGCCGCGCCGCCAGCCCGAGGCACGGGGTGCCGTGCAGCCTGCGCTCCCCGCCGAGCCCCTGTCCCGGGGCAGTCACCCCGGAGGCCCCGCAAAACCCGAGCTCCGAGAGGAGAGGTGCTGCAGTCGGCCGGCGAACAGGGAGAGCAGAAGGATAAAACCCCTGCGGAAGTCTGCTTCTCCCTCTTCCACGAGAGACAGGAATCCGCTGCTCCACCGTCCTGTAGAACTTGCTGTGAAGGGGGTAGGCAAAGTGGTTATCTCAGACCCTGGCGAGCTCCGGGGCCTCACGACATGTAATGCTTGCTGCTTAAAGAGTAAACGTTAAATATTTCGATTAAGTAGCGGGAATTTAAATGACAACGGCATTGACGGCGAACGGTTCCTTTAACTAACGATCGCTTGCGCTTCCCCTCCACATTTTTATAACCCATCCTATAGTACCGTAGAAGGGACTGAAGCATGATCTGGCCTCTCAAACTCTGTGTGAGTGTCCGAATTCCCTGGTTTCTCATTAAAATAAAAACAGCCCGGCGATTCGTAGATTGTGCTTTTCACATCACCTTTCACTGCTCACAGACACCACTATTTTGTACGTGTTTGCTTGGCGTTTCTTCCACGTGAACGTGATCGCAAAAACCTGCGGGGAAAGGGGGGAAGATGAAGAGTGAAAGAGGTTGGGGATAGTGGGGGAAGACAACAGGAAAATGGTTAAAAAGTTATTCGGGAAAAGCACTTTACTGAAAAGAACCTTCCAATAGACGAGAAGTCTGTGCAGAGGGATCAGAAGTCAGAGATCAGAAGTCAGAGATTTACGTGCTGGGCTGATGAATCCTGGCTGGTTTGTGAGTGATTGCTGCCGTACCCTGTCTGCCCAATGCTCGTTAAAGCCAATCCATCTATTTGCTTCTGCTGGTGCTGCTATTTAAAAACTCGCCTTTCACTTTGGTTAAGAAACGTGTGCTTGTAGCGTAAGTTTTCGCTCCCTCTCCCCAAACTGATAAAAGTATCCAAAAGTTTTTTCGGCGGCAAGACAAGGGGAAGAAAAGGAAAGAAATCTCTTACAGGTGAATTTCCTGCTATAGAGGCACGGCGGTCTGCCCGCAGCTCACGGGCGAAGAGCCGGCGTTCGAGCGTGACAAGAGGGAACCGGCTCGGAACCCGATCCCACTGCAGGCAGTTGAGGTTTTGCCAGTTTCAACTTGTGCTGGATCGCACCTGCTTCCTTGGTTTTATCCCCTCACACCGGCGCGCCAACAGTGGCCCGAGACGCCAGGTCGCAGTCCCCGCCCCTGGGGAAGGATATCCTGTGACACGCTGACCCTTCTTGGTGCCACAGAAATTTGCTAGGAAAAGAAAACCTCTTTGGCCCTGAGCGCCGTCTGTCCAAAATATTCCCCCCACACACTAGTGGGGTCTGTTTGACTACTTGAAATTCCCCTAGAACTATTGAATTTCCAGTTGTTCCCTCTGTTCTAGGCGTGTTTGCACCTTAATATCAAACATTTTAGAATTCCTAGCGCCTAAAAATTACTACTAATAATGTTATGTTAATGAAACACATCGGTATCATGGTTTGTGAATTGGTCTGGAAGGGGAATTGACTCAAAAGCACTGCAACAAGATAAACAGAAAAAAGAAAAAAGAAAAGGAAAAAGAAAAAAGAAAAGAAAAGAAAGAAAAGAAAAGAAAAGAAAAGAAAAGAAAAGAAAAGAAAAGAAAAGAAAAGAAAAGAAAAGAAAAGAAAAGAAAAGAAAAGAAAAGAAAAGAAAAGAAAAGAAAAGAAAAGAAAAGTGCTTCACATTTTCTTTACTCTGCTGTTTTCCATCTTAGGCAGAGATCCAATTCAATACTCCCACTGCTAAAACCAAGTTGCTTAAAAAAAGCAATTTGCCAAATAAATAATGAATAGCACTAGCTGTATATTAGTTCTATATGTATTTAAATATATTCCACTACTCTTGATGTAACTACTGTGTAGAACCTTAAGAGTTTTCCACTGACATCGGTAAAAGGGGTTAGAGGGATGGAGAATTTTTCAAACTATTTTGGTCAGTTTTAAGATTCTGAATGTTCTTCTAAATTTCATTGTGGGAAAGCTCTTACTGGTGTGAGGAGGCCTGTCTCACAGGGTGCCGCGGCGAGGGGTAAGCAGGAGGCTCCCGCCGCCTTCCGCACCCGGCCGTCGGGGCAGGTGCATGGGAAACCGAGACAAGGGGCTATCAGCACAGGGGAAGATCTCTGATCGGAGATCAGAGACGGCCTGAGGGCCAGGCGCTCTCGCATCGCCCGGAGGGACACGCCGGGACGGTGGGGTACACGGGGATTTGTGGGGTGCCCAGCGAATTGCGGGGTGCAGAGCAATCTGCACACATGGGCTCTGCATACAGCGGGTTTGGCCCACCACAGGGGCTCTGGGGAGCGGGGAGTTTCGGCCAAGGGTGAATCGCCCAGACGGCTTAGTGTGACTCCCAGTAGAGTGGCCTGCTTACACTTCTTGTGAACTAAAAATGGGGATATTTTCTGTAGCTTGTACAGTGAAAATTTTAGGGAGTTAGAACCTGATAATTCCAGATTATCGGGGGGGAGGGAAAATTAACTATTCAAGTAATATTTTCTAACTCGTTTATACTATATATCTGGTTTTCCTTATTCTTAAGTACTCCATCTCTAAGCATAGCCTTTGCAAAGTTACACAAATTTGTATCAACAACCAATAATCCCAATACATAAATAAACTCAACTCCAATGCTGCTTAAAACCAGATCATAGTACAAAAAGCAGAGAAATGAAACAGCACCCTTTTGTCTGAGCTGAAAAGCAGGTCTAAACTGGTGCAGGGTAAGATTTTTCACTCGACGAATAGAGAAACAGCCTTGTTTGGCTAGATTTTGTCTGTCTGCTGTACCAGTACACCTCATGCAGAAACAGCTTGCCTTCAGATTGAAGTGCACATGTTTTGCACAGAAAGGCAGTCAAGTCTTTACTGAGTGGGTGCAGGTGGGGTGTTTGTAAGCAGGAGAAAGAGATGCAAGGAGGACATGCAAGCTTAATCTTCATATCATCAGACTGCCAAAGGTTGAAAAGTAAAATTTATTACTAAAAGAATGGAGGCCTAAGAAAAGACATTAGTTGCACTCCCATATGCTTATGGTTTACTGTGGCTAGCTAATATAGGATTGTTATTTCTAGCCATGGGAAACGATTCCCAACCAAGGTGTTGCTTTGTATTTTAAGTTCATAGGGCATGCAAATCAAGAAAGAAAAGCAAATACAGTAAGACTCTTAGAATTAACGTGGCTTATGGTCTAAACATGCTAGCAGTGTTTCAGTGGATATGTTCTGACCTCAGTGATACCTGTTACACTTTGACAACCAGAGTTATAACTGAAATTCTGGACTCCATTGATCCAATTCTGAAGTCTCGGCCAGACAAAAATTGATACAGAAAATCTGCCTGGAACTTTGTTGCTGCTGCTTGTGGTAACAGATTTTTCTCTTTATTGTAGGGCTTTATTTTAAATCATTATCCTTCAAGTCTGTTTTAAGATAGAGCCTTCCCTGTAAGTGCCGGAAATATGTAATAGTTTCAGTTTTGGAAAGTAAAATTTCACCTTGACTTCAGGAGTTTGCTGAATATATGATTAGATTAACCATCTTTAGTTAGACAAACCAGTTTTAATTTTAGATATCTAATGATAAAGAAAAAAAAATTACAACCTACAGGCCTCTATTCTGGACATTATGTATTTATGTAACTCTTTATTTAAAGAATCAGTGATCCTACTTCTTTGCTTATACAACATGGTCACTGGCATAGCCTGTGAAGAAAAGCCTAATAGTTACAGCACTCTTCTCAGAATACTGGAAAGAAACAAGCTCAAGACTATTTCAACTCAAAAGGATTCAGATTCACATCTTTGTATCAAAAGAAAGGTCAGCTGCAAAATGGCACATAGAGGAAGTTATGTTACACAGCAACAATAAATGTAAGGCTCATGAAGCGTCAGATGAGACACAGGGCCTGGGTGCATCTCTACAAAGGCAGAGTCCAAGTGCCACTGGAGAAAACAGATTATGGACGGGAAGACGGAAGTAAGGATAGGAATAAAAGGCAAATTTTCAAATCAGAGTGCCAAAGGGAAAGGTGTCAGGTGTCCCAGGAATTCATAATTGTGGTATGCAAAAGGTGAGCGACAGTCAGGAAAGTGAAAAATGTTTGCTAATATTAAGTCATTTAGACTAACAAAAAAGAGTGGTCAAGAAATTGAGAGTTGCTGACAAACATTCACATTGGGTTACAGAATAATAAAATGGAAAGTGAAATTCATTATTGATATATTCAAACTGCTATGCATGGGGAAAACAATTCTGTTTTATATACATAAAAATAGGTCCTAAAGTTTGGATTTTTATGAAGCTATGGTAGATAGCACTAAGAAAATGTTGGTTTATTAGTAATTAGCTGTGAAAACAGAAAAAATATTGGCAAAAGAACAGAGGACATAACAGAAAATATCGTGTCCCTCTTTAAATCTAAATGAAACTGGAATGCACCAGGGACACCTGCGAGTTCCTCACTCCTGAAATACACCTGAGGTACCTTAAAACTGTCAGGATATAGAACAAATCAGAGGCTCTTCTGCACATGTAGCAATCCAATAGACAAAGACTTTTCAGCATGGAAAGCAAGGATATACAGAGATATATGACACAAATTTACAACATTTGTGAGAGACCTGGAGAAGGCTCATTCTTTCTCTTCATACCAGAACTGTGAATCTTCAGGAGGGCTCAAAGCAAACATAAAGATAGGATACTTCACACAGCACATAACTGAATTAATTGTTGCAGGATGTTCAGGGTGTTAAAATTTTACATGCATTTTAAGAATAAGTGAAAAATTCATTGTCAGTAAAATCACTGACATAATAACTCATTGATCCATAATAACTCATGATCTCTTGCTCAAATTTGCTATGCTAATAATATATTTCAGAAAGTAGTGTGACATACTTTTTCTGTCCTACTCTTTGTATAGCACCCATTATTTGTTTTTTGTTGGAGACAGGACACTGGGATAGATGAACATCTGGGGTCACCTATGACAATTGTTCTTTAGTAGAGAGGGGATCAGGATTTGTGACTTTCATTTGTAGATAAGGGTCTGGAATGAAAGCAATTATTTAATAGTATTTCAGTGCACAATATATGAAAGATTAACCATATATGGTCTATAAGAAAAATATTTAAAATGGTTCAGGAATGTACAAATTCCTCATTTCAAGGACAATGCTGTATTGATTGGAATAATTTGCTTATTTTCTGGTGAAATAAATTTAAACAACTAAAAATGTTCTGCATGAGAGACTGAACACAACTATAATAACACTACATTACTATAATTGATATAGTAGGCTGCAAATAGGTACAAATTTAAATGCTCTCTAAGATGGAGAAGCAACTCAGACATCTGTGCCCTGGTACTGTAGTAGTGGTGAGTCTATGGCATGCATGTCTGAAGCATCCAAAGTGTTGCAGGCATTGGCAGAAGTGTGAGTGTATTACTTTTGTCTCTATCTCCTTGCTTAGTTACAGGACCAGTGAAAAGAAGCAGCTTTTTGAAGGAGGAAATAAACAAGTTCTGACTATAGAAAAAAACAGCTCTAGTACTGAGTTTCACATAGTTTAAAGGATAAATTTGACTGCATTTGACATCCAGAATATACCACGGTGACTTGTAGTATTTCTCTAGACTTCACATGGATGCTTAATCTACACTGGGAGAGGTAGCCATTTCCAATGAGATACAAAAATCTGTTTTAAGGCAAAAGATCTGGGAGAAAGCTATACATTGACACTGCACGGCATGCTTTTATTATGTATTGCTTATTAAAATAATGACTGAACAATAGATATGAATGGCACAATGAGGACCAATGATGCCCCAAAGTTTTATGTCAGGGTTATAATAAAGCAGTCATTTGGAAAAGTAAAAACAACTTGATATTCCTTATCAACTAATTATGACCCTTACTGTCAAAAGGGAGGTTTTTGGTAGAACACCAGTGAATAAATTATTAGGCAAAAAGGTCTTCCATGAGTAAGGAATGTTATTTTTAATTATCAGCCTTCAATTTACCAAAAAATAGAATTTTAATTCTACTATACAACAAACTCCCAGTGTGAGTCAAGTTTTCCTTTGAGGATGGTCAAAATAATTTGAAGTTAAATCAACTATTAATTATGGATAGCGGTGCATAGAGAAAGAAGGAAAAATTTATTTTCATGTATTGCTTGCACCATAGAACTGCTACCGGAAAATGATAATTTGCTAAAAAATATGCAAGAAAATTTTTAGTGTAATTGTAGTAGCCATTTGTGCTTTATGAAACTGTTGTTTTATGTGGGATGTGTGATTTGGATTTATCCTCTCCTAAGTCTTGAAATTAGAGTGTTTTTAATGCCCATGTGGTCTTTTGACTGTGGCTGGTAAGAATTTGTACCACAACAGATTAGTAAACATGAAAATTACTGTGATACTTCATATGCTTAATAAAATATATGGTTGAAACTGGTAGGCACTTGCATCTTTTTTAACTGATTACTACTGACTGATTATGAAAAACTTTCCTGGTACACACAGAAAAAATGCAACGTAATGTGCGGCATTGCTAGCTGATTATTACTGTACACAATTTTTAAAGTTGAATGGGACTGTTGGCATAAGAACTAGAAAGAGAATCAACTTATTGCTTCCTCAAATATTTGTGATAGAGATAAAGAAAAAAACATAAAAAGATGAAAATGATATATCTCCAAAGTTAAATTACACCAATTACACAGTAAAACAGATAACAAGTGAATTGAGATCCTTACTAAGCCTCTGGTATATTTATATTATAGCTGTTTATAAGCTTTCTTAAAAATGGGAAATTTCCTGGTTTATTTAGCAACTTTAAACTTCATTGAAAACAAACAAACAAACATGTTGAAAACATGGACTTCAATTTGGGATCAAAATCATATCACTGCAGATTTTACATTTCAATATATTTGCTGATTTGTAAAGGTGTTTCTGTGTCACCAACATATTTCATCTGCAAATCTCCAGATAAATGAAGAGAAAATATATGGACCAATATCAGTGTTTTAGACTGAAGAATACTAAAGGAAATAATAACAAATATAAGCCTAAAATAGGGTTAATAAAACCTGCAGGCATTGAATGCAAGCTACTATGAAACCACTCAATGTTTTTCTCTGGTAACCAATTTTTAGTGAAAATATAGGTAATACAACCATCTGAATATTGAACAGAACTTCAGTAAAGAGCTTGGTGTGGTGGTGCCTAGCAAGTCATCAGTGTATGTTGAGGAGGACTAGAACTTTGCACAAAGTCTGACTATACACTGAAATAGTGTGAACTCACGTAACATGAATTTATGCATTTAAAGTCTTGTAATAAAGGTATCTGAGGAGACTTGCCAGATGCAAGCAACTCACAAGATTCCCTTTACTAACACAAAAGCAGAAAACTTATTCAATATGCAGGAATATGAATGAAGGTCAAGAAAAAATTGAAAGTTCTCATGGATTCATAATTCCTTTAGCATGCATACAGTGCTCTTACTGTCCCCTCCATTTCTTCCTTACTCGCACAGTACTTTTTAAACTTACTGCTCTATTTATTTACTATTCTGAGTTTTCTTAATTTCTTATTGTAAGCCCACTGTGTTCTCTGAGTGTGACAGTGAATTTCTCTTAAGTTCTCCCAGAATATGAAATTCCCTATCTCTTGTGATTTGGTATGATTGCATGCCATTTTTTCACTGAAGCTCTATAATTTTTTCAGGGCAAAATTTTTTTATAGGGAAGTTAGGTCTGGTCTCAATAGATTCAATTTTCCTAATGTGCCCGAGAAACACCACAAACACACATTTCTCCCAAGAAGGAATCAGAAAATGGTTAAATTCAACCACATTCCTCTGATTTGCTGAAATTAAAATTGCTTCCCTGTTTAGATGGCCATGAAAAAGAGTTGGACCACAGTAGTGGCACTGATTCATTGTCATCAGAGAGGTATCTTGAATGTCCCAGCAGTTTTCTGGAACTCCCAAAAGTAATGAGTGGGCATTTTTTTTTAACTCATTGCAGGAGAAGGCAGAAAGGCATTTGTCACTACTGGCTGTTAAGGGTGTGTCTTATGCTAACATTTTTGCAAAGATGGTAGCTGCAAGACTGTACCAAGATTTCACTTTCTTCTTCTGAGGGAAATTACCTCATTGGAACAACAGTCTGAACTTTTTCATTCTGATATCAATCCCTGCCTTGGGATTGTTGTGTGCCTTTTTAATTCAGAGCGTTATAGCATCAGTTACTGTTGCACAATTAATTTAAGAAAAACAGGAAGGAAATGTTCAAGTCAAGAAAGCTGTAGCAGCACAGGCTGAAGTAAATCAATGCTGTCATACAGGTGACAACACCCTAATTGCCTATATGATATGTTTTTTTATTTATCAGTGTTACCAAAAATACTACAAGGTCAGTAAAGATAATGATCTTTAAATGGATCCCCTTTTCCTTCCCTTACATTTTTTTCCCCCAACAATGCTGTCACAAGAAAACCACCAGATTTGAAATGCAAAAAAACTACACGGAGAATCTAAGGCAAGAACATTGGACATTTATGTAGAAAGTTCCAAAGATTGACAATGCTTCATAAAATGCAGTCTTTCAATCTCAAAATTTTGGAAAGTCATTTAGGAATAATACTTAGAGATGACATGTATAAGGAATTAGAATTGGCCATGAATTGTCTTATTAGTGGAGAAAGATTCACAAACAGTAGACATAAACTCTGCTCTCTCAAAGGATGAAAGGTGTGTTCAATGACTTTTACAAAATTAACAAGGGCACATTGAAGAGGACTTAAAAATTTGATCTTTGTTTTTGCTGCTGAAGACATTTTAACTTTTCAAGTTTCTTTTATTTTACAATTTCTCATTAAATATTTAATAAGGACACTAACATCCAGGTGATAATTCTCCCAGTAGCCACAGAAGACTAAGAGAGAGGGATGATTCATGCAGTTTTCATTCACATCTTTGGTTTATATAAAGAAGAATTCAATTACTTTGACCCAGTATGGCCAAGACATTCAGAGACTGCTCTGTGGATACCAGAACTTGTTAATACCGTTGTTACGTGTACAGAAACTCTCCTTTTTAGCCCACCAGGCCAAATGATGAAAACACTGCAGTATGTTAGTGAAAAGCACCACCATAACAAAATAACAAGTTAACAAAAACCCCCAAAACCAAAACAAACAAAAGCCCAAACAAATAAGCAAGTCAAGCAGTAACATGTAAATTTCTTGGGAATTTGCAAATCAGATGAGAAGTACATTTTTTTCAGACACAGAAAATGTGTTTCAGTACATTTTCTCAGAGCATCAAGGGGTCTAGTCAAGATTGAGTTGGACTTTTTTTCATGCTAGATAGAGTTGTAGACTGTAAAAAGTCACTACTTACAGACAGAGAACATAAAGAAAACCTAACTTTGCTTAGATGGCTGGTAGCAGAGACAGAGATTGTATCTAAACCTCACAAATATAGGTTCAAGCCCCACCTGCAAGATCCTCTTCTCTCATGGGAAGAGCCTTTCATTTTGATACTTTTCTCCTAATTCAATTCCCAGAAATGGATAAATGTAAATAACTAAAGGCTTATGAAATACATCATTATGTTCATAAAACTCTGCTATAGTTGCTGCTACCTGTCCTACTTTGAAGAAAGCAATGGTAAAATCTACTTGCATTCTCATGCAAATAAGCTTTGGGTACCAGCACTGCCTCAGAGACAGTCTGAATTCAGACAGATTTTTCCTCTTTCCTTTGAGTCTTATCTGAGCCAGGTATTTCCATTTTCTTACTTATCTAAGCTAGCTAATCAGGTCTTCTCATCCCTTTGAGCTCTGTGGTTTCTAATTAGCATTATCCCTTTTCCAAGTGCTATGGAGCTGTGGCTCCTTGGAAGAACTGCCTCATTCTGCCTTGAGGTCCTGATGCTTGCAGATGGCAATGCTCAGCCCGAGACATGGATACATGGATAGATGTCAGGTTTTTGTTGCTTTGAACTTAAGCCATTTAGGCAGCTGCTTTCAGCTTTAGAATGGACACCACCCAGTTCTTCTTGGTTATGCAGCTATCCTCAATTTTTCTGCCTATCAAATGTTTCTTGCTGCCATATATAGCAGTGATAAAGACCAGGAAAATGGGGAGGATGAAAGTTTCATGGAAGAAGTAAAAGATGCAAAGAACTTGTTAAATATTCTATCAGCCCCTCATTCTAAGAATTTCCATTAATTGCTTTGTCATCAAAATGCTTAGGGGGACCCTAATGATCTCAAAAGATTCAGCTGGACCACCCAGAGCTGCAAATGGGAAAAGAAGGCACAAGGGCCTCTTGGATTAAACTTAATCGCATTCTAACATCTTGAAAATATTCTATGAGGGGCCTTCCCACCATCATCAAGTAATGAAAACCTTTCTTTGTACTCATCCAATGACTTTAGTGCCACTGTGCTGCCTGAAAGCCAGACCGGAAGAAAATATTCACCTCCAAGACTGACTTGATAGAAGAATTATGTCATAGCAGTAAGACCATTGGAAACACATCTTAAAGGTTTCTGTATTCTAGTGAAATCTAATTAATATGCTACCTGCCTACAGAATTAGCATTTATCTGTGTGTCCTACATCATAAAGAAACATTCTGTGTCTGTCAGGGACTAATTCAATGAAGTTGCTACTGATGGCCTTTACATGAATCTTGCAGTACTAAATCTTCCCATTCAACAGGAATATCCTGTCTTAAAACTTTTACAAATGAAAAGGGCAGGATGAATTTAGTGACTTAAACCCAGTTGGAGAAAGGAGAAATGACCTCACAAAGTGAAAAAAAAAGGCAGGCAGGGACCAGAGGAATTGGCAGTAGAAATTATGTGTGCCTGCATACGACTATAAATGAAAGAAATTAAACTACATTATAGCCATCAAAATATGTAGCTACATGGATTGTACATATAAAGGCAGTAAAAGATCAAATTTTTGAAAAAGAGAATTATGTTTTTCATCATAATTCAAATAAAGTGAAATATATTTGTTCCAATATTCCATAATAACAACTGCTTTTCTGGAAACATAAGGGAAATAAAAAGCAGTAACATAATAGATATATTATTTTAAAGTTATGGTCAATAAACCAGGAGAAATCCTTCCCCACCAGTGGAGTAGAACCGAATATGACAAAACCATTGTGAATTATCTGATGCTCGAATTGAGGCTGTGGCGAATATCAGGCATATGGTCAATTACTTATTTTTCATGCAGTTTGTTGCATCTGATTGCCCATAGTTATGAACTGAAAACCTGCTGTGTACCTCTTCTCTTAGTGAATATGTGTAAAAAGCTGAAATGCAGGGAAATAGATGACCACATTACAAGGTCATAGACTGTACTTAAGGCAAACATTTTCATTAGTATCTGATGTCCGTTAAATTTTACAGCAATTAGCTTGCATTCATTTTAACCTGGACAGTTGCAGTTGCTTTGGTCTTCTGAGACCGTCCAAGACCATGATAGTTTCTTCACTGTTATAACAGCAAGTACTTTTAATGACATGTTTTGGAGATGCTTATATTAAAACAAAAGTATTCTTTATGAAGCACTAAAACTGTACTTTTTTATGAGGTGAAAGTTTCCATTGATCTCAATTTTTACAGACTACAGAGAAGATAATTTCACCACATAAGAGAATATTCAAATGTAAGAAGACTCTCTCACAGAGAGGGACAAGGTTTAAAGTATAAAAAGGCCACAGTTTTGCCCTACATCATAAATCCTTCTGTAATCCATAGGCAGAGTATCAGCCATATCAGAAACCGAGTCTTACATGCAGGGACACCAACAACATATGTTCACAGTGTACTCTTAGATGACCTTGTGCTTTAGTACTCCTCTTTTGATTCTTCATATATCATGAAGATTTCTCTATAAGTACATGTAACAGAGTATATTCTCATTAAAGGCCAATCCGGCCACATGCATAATAGCATTCTTCAATTAAAAAGGAGACTTAACAAACTAATTGACAGGACAAAGCTTTTAAAGCCTACATACAATCTCTTAGCACATTTAGGAAGATTATGGTTTAATGCACAACTCTTTGGCTTTTCTGACATATCTTCAGTGCCTTGCTGAAACCTTCCCCCCCCCTCCCACCCTGCACCTGGACTGGAGCTCATTGTGCTTTAAGGAGGGTTATTTTGGCTTGAAGAGAAGAGGACTTTCATGACTTCAAACATGGACATTAGATCAAGTTTTTATCTTCTCACATAATCCTGTCTTTGATGTCACCAGGCTGAGGCCTCTCAGAATAGAAAGAGAAAGCTGTGAAAAGAGGCCCATTTAATTTATACATTTAAGTGATGCTGTTCTAATTCACGAGACTAGCATTTTCATTGTTTTCTGCTTTGCATCCTAAAGGCAGGCTTACACCAGGCAATTATGAATGGCTCTTCTGAACAAATAATTGAAATTCACTAGTTGTGTGACATGGTTAAACAATGTCAGGATTGGAGATGAGAGGTCAAATATATTCCCATTGGCACCACTGAAGTTACAGGCTACTCTTTTCACTTGCCTTGAAGGATGAGTATTTGTAATCATTTGTTTTAACATCAGTTAATCAGGTAAGCTGCATGATACAAAGAACAAACACGAAAATAATATTTTGTATTTGCCTTCAATCCAGAACAATTGTCTTGAGTGAAAATAACAAAACCTGAGAAGGTGGTATGGAAGAATGCTTTGCAGCATTTCTCTATCTGATGAGAATTAAGCTGGTAAAGATACACAACATTTACAGAAACCTCCTCCTGAAACTGTGGTAAGGAGATAGCTGTAAAAACAGCAATTGATTCTATGTGCAAACACGACCGTTGAATAATTCCACCAAGTTATTGGTGGAGCAATGGCTCTGTAATTGAATATTTTTCCTTCACGTAAAAAAGAAATTGAAACACCACAGGGATTGATATTTAATTTCACCATTGTTTACCTTGTAAAGCCAATAATTTAGTCTTTCATGATTATCCACAAAGAAATTACCCACATTATTTTCTAGTGAATTTTGTTATGTAGGAATTTTGTGCCAAAGTTCATCAAAACGGTAGAATTTTGTACATATCCTAAGAAAATCAAAAGTCCGTGTGTGTGTGCGCGCGCGCGTGCGCGCGTGTGTGTGTGCATGTGGATAATAGAATTGTACTGCAGAAATACAAATAATGAGATAAAACACTTTATCACGGTGAAAGTTGAATAGAAAGATATTTTTGTTTCAAGGATTCACTAAAGAAATGGACTGACTGGAAGAAAAACAGGATAATGCAGAAGTAAAATACCCCTGCCTTCCCAATTCAGAGATATTTATGCATAGTGATCATTGCCATGAACCAAAACCAGAGTAATTTGTTTTTCCACTTTCACCAAAATACAATATACAGAATAAAATTTACATATTGTTTGCCACCTTACCTAAGGCATTGTGCCTGTTTCACAAAATACACTTTGTCCAAAGCAAAGTATTGTTAATTCAAGCCATTCAAAACTCAAAACTCTCATGTCTCCCACAACCCCCAAATCTTTTTATTTGCCTTTTGAAAGTACGAAGTACCAAAGTTTAGTTCTTCTTTATAACAACAAAGCTAAAACTTATTTCTCTTTGAAACACAATCTGATGTGGATCATATTTATAATCACATTAATTAGAGAGAATAGAGTTCATAAATGTACCTATTAAAATTATTGGAATTTTGTACTACTGCTCCCATTACCACTTCTCACCATTTCAGTCCCAAAACTCTATTTTAATTACATGTTTAAACATCATGTAGACTTAAGCTATTACACATTATTTCCCATTTTACAATGCCTTTTTTGATTATTACAGTTTATTTCAAGAGATATATCCTTTTTTTTTCTGCTTTCTAGTGTGAGGTTAACATGAGTTGTACTCTAATTTATCTTTATTAGTGGGTTATAATCCTGACTGCATCTCCATGAGAAACATTACATACTTCCACAACTACCTTCCTGATGATCATAAAATACTGAACAATGAGAAAAACCTAAAAAATATCCCCACATCCCTGCAACCAAATAACAAAAATGCCAAAACAAAAAAAAAACCAACCACCCAACCAACCAACCAAACAAACAAACAAACACCCCCCACCTCCGCTCTAAAATTGAGGAATGGCTGTCTAAATACAACCTAGATTCTACACTGGGTCACTTTCTGTAATTTTTTTTGCTGCTGTGGTTTGATATTGGAGCACTATCCCATCTGTGCCAGTCTAAGCCAGTGACTTTTGGAACAGAAGGTTAAAAATATTCCCTACAATAGTCAGAATAAATTAAACTCTGGGCAAGGAAATGTCACACCTCTGCTGTTGTTACCATCAACATTAGTCCCAGTGACCTCACCTGGAGCTGGATCAGTCTGTTGTTTTGGTGAAAAACTGTAGACCTGCCAGTTCTATATGCAGAGTTGCTCATATGTTCTGCATTTCTGGAGCACAGTCACAATTGCCTACGGATTGACCATATTTAAGTAGATTTGCCACTCAGAATAAGGAGTAGAACTATTCTTTCTCAGTAGGTACAGAAAAACATTAGCATCAGCATTATACTAGTTCATTAGACTATCCAACACAATGTTAAGAAAACAATATAAATATAGTATATAGTGATGTGGTTTATTTAATTGTAATTTATGTGATTTCATGAGAGAATTTGATCAGATATAGTAGAATCAGAATTTCTGCAGGTACCATAACACTACAATACCTTGTGCTGCTAGTGACTGGAAACCACTTCACAGTGGTTTAAAGTCTGCACTCTGTCACACATGAATGGCAGTCCAGGGAACGGTAGAGTGGATGGCTGACAATTTCCTGTCTGCTGAATTTTCCTCTGAGTAGAGCAGCAAAACTGGGAACTGCTAGTGCCTCCACAGACTGCCTCCTTTCCCTCCTAATGGGTAAAACTGCCACTTTTCTCTAGGCCTCAACAAGGTTGTTTGTTTCTGTCCCATACCCTGGCTGCTAGGAGATGTTGTTAACAATACAATCCAGTTTGGATATCTTTTGTCTAGTGGGGAAGAGGTTTTGGGTTACAGTTTCTATGCACGATAAAATAAGAGTCCTTAAATGTGGAAAGCGTTAGGACTGAGCTGTGTCCCTTCATCTGGTTGGCATAGCTCCCGGCCAACAGTATTTTAGTCACCTAGGGAACATCTCAGTGCTATATGTAGCAGGGGACAGCTAATTAATAGCATACTCCATGAAGAAGAGATATTTCACTCACCTTAAACAGGAATGAAGCCATGTCTTATGCAGCCTGAGTGAATGCTGTATCATGGAGCCTCTGGAAACCAGGATGCACAACCTTCTAGCCACAAAATAAAGAAATTGAGTTTGACACTCAGTCAACACTGGCTAGGTTAGGTATCTTACTGAAGGACTTTGATGTATCCCTTTAAAAATCAAGTATTTTCTGTGGGGATTCCAGACAGCTAAATCAGGAACTCTGGATTCTGACACCTGACCCAGGCATACACATTTTCCTGTGAAGCTAATCTTACCTATAGGATTATTATTATTATTATTATTATTATTATTATTATTATTATTATTATTATTATTATTATTATTATTATTATTATTATTATTATTATTATTATTATTATTAATACTTGTATCTTGTCATACTTCACTCCATGCTCTTTTTCTTTCAGCATACACAGAATTAAATAAAGAGATGTAGCGATAAGTCATAATACCAGTAAATACTTGAGCAGAAAATCAGTAGCCCTATTTGGGTCAGTATTGAAAGGTTAGGCTGCAGTTTTTCAGTCGTATTTTTCATATTTTTCTCCCTTTGTGCTACTTATTTATGACATGAAAAATCATCAACATCCAAGTCTAAGTATACCAGTGGAGCACAGAGGAATTATCACTTCCAACAGTTCTGCCAACACAACACTCACCTCTGCAGCTATAGCTGCTGGAATCTCCTTTTGGACTCATTTATTTTATTCTATTCTGTTACACAGCAGGTCAGTACTAGGTCAGTAAGGGTAATCTAGACTTTTCACAACACTGATTCATGATCTTTTAAAGCCATTTATTTGAAAACAAAATATGGTAAACAGTGTCAATTATGAAAATGAACACAAATCTTTACTTAGACGGCAGCTTATGCCTATCTTACACAGTTGTAAGCAGTTAAAGTAAATGTTGTCAGGGGAGAATTTGATCCCAGGAAAATTATTTCTGACTTGCAATCATCCTTAGGATTGCATATTTTCTGAATTGCCCATGACTAACATTACAGTCAGAGTTTTTTTATATAATTTATTACAAAGGAGAGATCAGACATCTTACAAACAAAATAAAGATGCATGCACTAATGATATTTATTTATCTGTTAAAAATGCTTCTTAGTGTAATGTTCATCATATTTCCATAAAAACAGAGTGGTGATCATGTGATTAGATAGTTAAGTTATTTTGTCATTAAAATGATTTTATGAATAGGATGAATAATGTCAACTGGACACCTGTGATAGCCTTGATCTGAAGAGTCTGGTACCTACATACGGAGATCAGAACAGGAATAATATACGTCAAAAAAAGTAAAATTAAAACTGATTGAAAACTGCCATAAACCAAATTTGCCAAAGGGAGTTTTATAAATGTGGGTAAGGTAGAGTTTTCACAGGCAGGGCGATATACTAGTGACCAGAAATAATTGAGAAGTTATTAATTGAGAAATCCAATTAATATCTACGCTTGTGAGCACTGGCAGAGTAGAAAAAAATGGGAATACTGCTAGGATAAGAGTAAGCAAAGAAAGGTTTGAGATTTGATATAATGGGATGACAAAGACGGAAGGAAGGAAAGAAAGAAAAAGAGAAAGAGAAAGAGAGATGGATACTGAAAATACTGTGATAGAGAATGACAAGAGTTAGACAAGATCTGGAAAGGAGTTTCAAAGCCAGCAAAACACAGAAATCATTGGTCAAACCAAGGGTGTCCTCATGGGATTAACTGCTGGGACAGTCATAGCTATACAATCAAGCCTTCAGTAGACTTAGATCAGTACCCATTTTAAATAAGCCATCATAAATTTGATAGAGGGTGCTTTTCAAAAGGGCAGACTCACGAAGTCAGTAGTGGAGACTGCTGAAAGATGTAATGTTCATGTACATCACAAGCTCTTAAACATATGACCCCAAATACCTATGGGGAGTCATAATTAAAAATGTAATCTTTCAAATTGTTCACTCATACAGACTACTTTGGCTTCACAGATTTATACATTGATGAGATACCCATGTTTCTAGTTATAGTAGGGATCAGAAGTGGAACGAGATGGTTTTCAAATGGTCCCTTTTAAAAGGGAAATTCTTCCCTTTGAGGAAAAAAAACCAGAGCAGAGAATGATTCAAAGGACTTCAGAAGATTTTGGTCCCAAACACAGTTCAGACATGTTGAACTGAACTCACAACATTTTGGTGTTGAAGAGTGCATCACAAAACCAATAAAGCACAGCACAAATACTTGTGACTAAGAAAGTTTTCCCAATGTAGATAAATTTAGGTAATTTACAATTGGATAGATCGAATCCCTATTTTCAAATACTGATATGAAAAGGACATTCCAGTTAAAGAGAATGTACAGTATCAACTCACTAATTAATGACATCTTAAGAATTATTAGAAGCTACATAAAAAAGAAGTTGCAGATCCCAATTCCCCTTAGTGTTAGAGTATGGGTCTTACAGAGGTTCTACAAGACTGTGTTTTAATTTTCATATTGCTGTTGGCTTATATAAATACATTGGGGAAGTAGATGAAACTTTTTTTGTTTTTTGTTTCCAAGTCATCCCATAAGTTGATTGTTATAGGAATAGCAAAACAATTTGTTTTGAAACTCTGCAAGAGAAAAGAAAGTTCTGTGTGAGCAATGGAAGCACTAAAGCTGGGACACTGTAGATTTGCTTCCTACATTCTCTAGAGCCCATGACTCATATGTGTACTCAAACCACGCAGTTCTTTCAGTTTCGTGTTTAATGAAAGCCAAAGAAATTTCATTTTTTTTAGACTTATAATTCTCTGGAAAGGTAGAGGCTTGAAGGGAAGAGGAATTATAGATGTAGAGTCTGATTGCACAATTTTTAAGGTATTTTATGAAGGAAATTAGAGAATAAAATGATAACATTAATGTAACCAGTACCATACAGCCAAAGACAGCATGGGAACTATTTTAGACTGAACTATTAGGTCATAAGTGGATGAGACTTTATTGATTCCATATATAGTTAAATACTGGAAATTGTGGACCAATTATTACTGACAGGCTCTTAGAAACACAAACTAATTAAAAAATATTCCCCATTCATCAATTCATGGACACACACACACAGAGAAAAAAACCCCACAGAACTGAGAGATTAAAACTTGATTACAGTTGAAGTACAATTTTCACTGATGTTTATGAGTTCTTTGGCTAAATAAAATCAATTTAAATTAGACAATCTAGTAAGTCTTACTTGGAGTAAATCTTAGAGACAAAGAGTAGATTATCTTTCTTTAAATTGATAACAAATAGCAGCTACTGAATTTGAAAAAGAGTAAAAGAGCTGTTGAGACATTTAATCTTGAACATAGGATCCTGCTTCTAAGAAGAACAAGAGATTGTATAACATACCATGAATAAATGCATTTTTAAAAACTATTGAAAGATTGACAGTAGTTCTTATAAAAACTGATAAATATGAATGTAAAAATGAATAAAATATAAGGTCATCAGCAGCTTACCCTATTTTATGAACTTTGATCATGTAATAGGGTTTGCATTTGTTTCTCAGATCTGAATGGAGATGGAATTCAAGATAAGATATTAATCATAATTAAAGTGACTATAACAGGTCTATGCCAGCAAATTCTTAACGACAACAAAGAATGCTTAGCCATAATGAACTGCTTCATTTATTAATTTCCTCATTAAGGAGGCCTCCACTTAATAAGTTCAGTAAAAAGTTGATATAATATTATATTTGTATTCTCTTTTTTATCAATTTCCACTTCAGTGGTTTATTATTTGTAAAATGAAATAAATAATTTAAAACATGTAATTGCTTGTATATATTCATATAGTAATTCCCTAAGCAATGATGTGTTTATAAGTTGTCAGTGTGCATAGTAATTTGTCATACCCACCAATCTCATGTTCATTTATTTACTACTACTCATTGAGAAACAGATTAAAAAGGACATGCTGCCCCTTCTTCGAAAGTTTTAATAAGGTCAAGTAGGCCAAACAGCATATTCCAATCGAATCCTGCTGGTTGCCAGGACTTGAAAATTACTCATTACTCTTCTCCATGATTTAATATGTTTGTATGCATGATTATTTATGAATACATGTTAAGTGACAGATAAAGTAACACTTTCTCATTTGGATATTAGAATGTATTAATTGTTCAGTATGTAGAGGCTCATAGGAACTTGTTGAATACCATTAACTAACTGAAATGTGTGTCATATTGATAAAAATTGGTGATAGCCCTGTGTAGAATAAACAAAGAATGAACTTTTCCTTATTCTTCTCCTTTTCCTTATTCTTCTCCTCTTCCCTCCTTCCTACCACCAAACCAGGCCCTCATAAACACCTATATGACCACTACTCAGAGAATTCAGGAGCCAAGCTTCTGTTTTCCATAAAAAATAGCAGCACACACACTGCACATAAGCAAGTGAAAAAGCATACTGTTCTCATCTCCACCAAAACCTAGCAGAATCAAAGAATCATTAAGGCAGAGAAGGACTTCTTAAGGTCATCTCTTGGAACCCACTGCTCAGCTAGTGCTACCAAACTGAGTTTTGAATATCTTCACAGAAGAAAATTCCACAGCCTCTCAGGGCAAACTCTGCTGGTGTTTGGCCATCCTCACAATATAAAAATATTTTTATGTTAGAAAAAATGTAATGTTTTTTTAATTTGTGCCTATAGTCTTTTGTTTTGCATCAGGCAGCAGTAAAAGGAGCCTATCTCCTTTTTTCATTCTCTCTCGTATGCCATTTATACACATGTTTAAGATCTCCCTGAGCCAATATCTCCAGGGTGGTCACTTCTAGCTCTCGCACTCTCTCCTCACACGACAGATGCTTCAGTCCCTTTATCACCTTCTAGACCCTGCACCAGGCTTACCCCAGTATGTTTGTATCTCTTTACCCAGAACTCTAGATGTACCTCACCAGTGCTTACCAGAGAGGAAGGATCACTTCGCTCAATCTGCTGACAACAGTTGGCATATTGCAGCTCCAGGGGCTGTTTGATCATCTTCAACAGTGTCCACTGTCCCTCAGGTTGTTCTCTGCAACGATACTTTGCAGCTGAACAGCCCCCAGAATGTCCTGGTGCATCTTTCTCAAGAGACAAATCTTTCTCTTACTCCCTTTTGCACATCAGGAGATGATTCCCAGCCCAATTTTCCAGCATGGCAAAATCCCTCTGATATTTATGCTAATTGTCCCAGTTTTGCTTCCTCTGCAAACTTCCTGAAGGTGCACTCTGTCTCAATGTCCAGGCCATGGATGACATGTGAAACAGTACTGGCCCCAGTGTTTACCACGGTATAAACCACTAGTGATCACAATATTTTGGGCCTGGCCATTCACCCTGTTTCCAATCTGTTTCACTCTCCCTTCATTTACCAAGGTAGTCGCCTCATTGCAGAAGTATTACAGGTTTCACCGGACCTTGAAAGGGTAGCCAAGATGTGAGATAACTCTCTGCGTCTTTTAGCACTAGCAGCAGGAAAAAAATGATAGCAAAAAAATGGTGTCATTGCAATCCTTGCATACGTCTTTTGTTTACAATTTCTCTGTCTAAGACTAGGGAAGAAGAATTGAGGATTTAATTGCAAAATCATGTAATTTAATAAGGCTAAGTATTAAAAAATAAGATGTCATGCAACAGATTTTCTCTGACAACATGAAATCCTAGGCCTAAATCCATATGCTCATGGAAATACGATTCTAGTGTACAGTGGAATGTGAATAAAACTATCTCCAGGATCCATTCAAGACCTTCATGACCAGCTCTCTTGCTGATGAACCATTAATAGTAAAAGATCTAACTGCATTTTCTTTGTTTGGCCAAAAGTCCCGCTGCTGAGAAGGATGCATTTCTGGGAACTGAAGAGGAAGATGGTGTATACCTAGGAGCTGCCTCAAAGTGGAAAATACTATACAGCAGTGGACATTAAGTAGTTTATGCAGTTAAAAGAAAAATATATGGAACTGACATTTAAATCTGAAATGCCTTTAAACTTTTCAATACTTTATTATGTGCTTTATAACTATATAAATATATAGAAGTAATTATATGTTTAAATATTTTAATTTCATTTTCCAAATACTGTATCACTGAAATGGAAATTGATAAAAAAGAATAAAAAATACTATTAATTGCACAGTACTTTGGAAGAGCAAAGTGAAGGAGTTTCTACCCAGCACAGACTCTGATGAATCAACCTTAATGCAGCCAGTTACTTTAATATTTTACAGAATTCAAGAATTGAGTTTCATGATAATTCTGTATGGAAGTCCTTTTGTCCTTATGTACTAAGCAACTCTTTCCTACACTTCTTTTTTATAATAGGACATGAAACAAATAACAGTAACAATGTTTATAAAGCAAGGTTATCTATGAAAGGAAAACTGTCTCAAAACACAACCTTTGCAGAGATTAGTGGGTTTGTTGCCCTGAACATAATTTAACAGTCTGAACTGCTTGTGAAAGAACATACTTGACTGGGATTCCTATTCAAATTCTTAATTGCTTTCACATACCTGAAAGAGGAACCTAGCAAACTGATTCTAACATCTTTAACTGACAACTAGATAAAAAGTAACATCATCCTGCAGTTAAAAATAAAAACACACAGATTATAAATATTTTGTGGTTTTTCCCTAAATTGCAGGTCACTGCAAAAAGATGTTGAGATAATAAATCTACCGAATAAACATATTCTCCTGGCACTCAGCAGGGGCTGGCTTGGGCTCATTTGTCACCAGTTCATTATCTTGTCTGCATTATTCAGTAGTCGGGTTCATGCTCAATGGGCTTCAAACAACTTTTAACAGCTAAAGTCTTCTTCAGTTTTGACTCTCCATCTCACTTTATAAAACAAATTTGAAAGTTGCTCAAATTGCTACGGTGAATTAATGTCATGAATGCTGTAACTGAGTGTTACTTATTCACGTGGTATTGTGAATGTTCAACTTGAAATTAGCTAACATACGTGGCAAATTTCCAAAGTTTACATTTAAGCATTGTTAGATTCAGTTTCATATATGAATAGCAGTTGCTAATTCAAAAGACTTGTGCTGCATCCTTTATACATATATATATATGACTATTATTGTTTTAAAAATATAAAATATATATTACCTTATTTTATAAATAATTATTTTATATACAAAGATCAACAACACATTGAAATAAAACTCTGAACAGCTAAATATTTATTTGCATATATTTATAATTTATTGACATGTAGCAGTACTAAATATCCCCAGAATTATGTATTCCCAAAATATGACTCGGACATATTTCAATTTTAGGGAGCCAAAGATATTTTTAATACCGTTTACTGGGTTTGCATGGCAAGGTTTTGATATCAGGGTGACAAAAGGCATGAGTGAAGGTGCTAGAATGTTCCTCCATTCTTCCATGTCTGACTGAGCCAATGCCAGCTACAATACCTGACAAGCCAAGGCAGAGACAATCAATGATGGTGCTAGTGCCTTTGAAATTACTTATTTAAGAAGTGAGAAAAAAAACCTGCTGCACAAAAGCAGCTGAAAGAGAGGAGTGAGAACATGTGAGAGAACAGCTCTGAAGACAACAAAGTCAGTGGAGAAGGAAGGGAAGGAGGAGCTGGGATTCCCCTGAAGCTTGTGATGAAAGCCAGGGTGAGGGATACTTGAAGAAGATACAAAGAGAATGGAGGAAAATCTTGGGGAGCCAGTAGCTGTGTGAGGACATGAATTTTTGTACAGTAAATGTAAATGACTGATGCTTTACAACAAAGCTTTGTTGGGATGTGGGCAACTGAAATGTATACAAAATGAAAAGTACGTGTTATTAAACAGATGAAAAAATAACACCAGGTTTTAACAAACATATGGACTGCAGACTAGAGATTTCTTCTTGCAATTGAAAAAAGCACAAAAAATGTGAATGTACATATAATGGTACTATTTATTAAAGTATACCTCTTCACTGAGATTAACTTTGTACCAAGAAAATACAGGAGAGTTTTAATACTGGCCAAAATGGCCTTCTAGGTTTTTGGCACTTTACACTCTGTAAAGACAAAAATCTATTATAGTCTTTTCCAGTAGGGCAGCTAGAGATGATAGATGTGCTTCAATGTCACCAGGATACATTTAATGGAACATCTGCACCTTAAAACATTTTAAAAATTTATTTTCAATGTATCATATCCTCAGGTGGTAAAACCTGTTTTCTGTGTAGATTTGAATAAGAGAAGCTGGGGTGCATTTGCTTATATCATTATTGCCCTACTGGTTAAGTAATCCAAAAAGCAATTGTCTTACTACAAAAGTGAATCACCCTCCAGAGGCTATATATTCCACTGAGTACTAAGAAATTAATTTGAATGGGAATAGGAAAGACTGTGTAGGAGAGTAATAATGGAAATGATCAATAAGGTAAACCAAAAATAGAAGAGGCAGAACAATTAAACATTACTAGACATCAGAATTTATCATACATATAGTTAAAGAATCAATTGAGATGTCCTCATGCTTCACTGATTTGAATTCATTATTTGGTTAGGGTTTTTTTCTTATTAGAAAAAATATGCCTTCAAAATCAAGGTCTAACTTGTTTTAATTTCTGCAATTTTGTAGTTGCTCAGAAGCAAAACAGTGCTACTGTAGTTGTGGTATTTGTTGAGTAATACATGTTCTTATTTTAAAAGTTTGTAGAGAGGGAGACCAGAAACCATATCAGCTGTAAAGGGACTAATGTAATCACACAAAGAGTTATCAACTTTATGAGCTAGGAATCTTGACACTACTTGACACTCATTCTCAATTACCTGTCTCTTATTCCACCAATTGACTGAACAGCACTAGAAAATATCTAAAGTAAATGAATGGATCTTATGAACCCAGCATGGCACAAGAAGCATGCTTCAAGAAATTGACCCTTTTCACCACCAAGGTGCTCAGAGTCCCACCCAATCTGGCCTTGAACACTGCCAGGGATTCGGCATTCACAGCTTTTCTGCACTACCTGTTCCAGTGCCTCCCCATCCTCACAGTAAAGAATTTCTAACAATGTCTAACATAAACCTCCTTCAGCCCAAAGCCATTTTCCCTTGTCCTACTATTACATGCCCTTGTACAGAATCCCTCTCCTGCTTTCTTGCAGGCCCTCTTCAGGGACTGTAAGGCTGCTATAAAGTCTCCATGGAGCCTTCTCTTTGCCAGACTGAACAACCCCAGCTCTCTCAGCTTGTGGTCATGGGAGAGGCGTTCCAGCCCTGAGATCAATTTAATCGTCCTTCCCTGGACTTGTTCCAGCAGATCCATGTCTTCCCCAAGTTGGAGACCCCAGAGCTGGATGCAGCACTGCAGGTGAGGTCTCACCAGAGCAGAGCAGAGCAGAGCAAAGGGGCAGACTCCACTCTTATCCTGCTGGCCACACTGCCTTTGATGCAGCCCAGGATACAATTTGCTTCCTGGGCTGTGGGCACACAATGAACTGCTAGTCCACAAACACCCCCAAGTTTTTCTTCTCAGGGCTGCCCTCAATCCATTTCTCACTCAGACTGTACTTATGCTTGGGATTGCACCAACTCTGCTGCAAGACTTTGCACTTTACTTTGTTGAACTCAATGAGATTTGCATGGGCCCATCTCTGAAGCCTGTCACAGTCCCTCTGGATGGTGTTCCTTCCCTCCAGCATGTCAACCATACCACACAGCTTGGTGCTGTTGACAAACTTGTTGAGGGTGCACTTATCACCCTATCTGTGTTGCCAAGAACAGTGCTGGTCACAATATGTGTTATGAAAGAATATATTCTTAGACCTGCGTATTTAATGGGGATAGTGGATTTATTTTAGAATTGTTGTTACAGCATTGTTATATTAGGAAGTGAGAGAAGTTTCTCACAGTTTTACCAATCACACAGTGAACCAAAGAATCAAACTGACTAATTCAACTGACAAACCAATTAACTAGCAGAAAAAAAGTGTAATTACTTCCTGTCTAAATCTGATAACTTGTCTCTAAACCAGAAAGGTCCTGAAGGACCAAATAAAAAGGTTGTGGTACTTCTTCTACTGCATTTTATTTTGGAAATAAATCGTACCTACTTTACAGCATGACCTATCTTTTATATCAGATAGGTGTAATAACCTTTATTCTTTTTCAATCTTATAGTATTGATGGGTGATACTGTCATTTAAGATATTTGAATATTTACATTTTTCAAACCACTATTTTTTAAATGTTTTTCTACCAGCTGGATGGCATTCTGATCCATCAACAATTCTTGCTAACATTCCCCTGACCAGTGCAACACAGAATCTTTTTTACAGACATCTGTCCAACAAATATGGTCTTTTTTTTTTATTATTATTCCTATAATTTTAGTATAGCCACTTAGTTTACCTTGGAGTTCACAAGTTTTGTCCATTTTTCCCCCACTACTCTACCCACTTGACAGAGAAAAAATAAAAAAAGATTTCACAGCTGTTCTGTTTAGAAGTGAAATTAATTCCTGAACATACTGATACTGCAATGTGCAAAAATACTACTTTTTTTCAGTTGAATTGTTGTATTTTGCTTTTATTTCCTTCCCTCACTGTATGCCTGTTGGACTACCAGCAGACACAGAAAACCAAGTCAAATGTCATGATTTAATAGGAAAAGAATATCAGGTAGCATCACTAAGTCACTGAGTAAACATCAATATATCACTATTCACTCGTGGCTCACATGTATCTTGAACAGGAAAAGTGGAAAAACAAAATTAAGACAAGGGCATAATCAAAGTTATGGGATGGTTTGTCTGAGGACAAAATAGATGAAGATTCTTCACACTCAGGAAGGCCCAGATGAGACAAGATATGCAGCAGGCTTTTCAAACTGTAAGTGGCTTCCAGGTCACTTTTGATAACACTTAAACCTTACATCAAAATAGTTACCCGCAATTCATTAAATTTAAGCACTTTGAAGGATGCTTATATGACAGAACTACTGTTTAATCACCTGTGAGGTTCATAGTATTTCTCTCCCGACTCCTCTCTGATCCATGGTCATTTATATTAAGTTGGGAGCGTTCTTCTCATCTGAACTTTACCAAGATCTGTTGAGCTATCTGTCAAAGCTAGCCTTAATGTGTGGTCCAGTAGATAATTTCCCGAAAGTATTTAAAATTATTCAATTGAGTTCTGATTAAACTGTGCAGAGGGTTCGTGTTTCTTCCTACCTTTCTACAAACTAACATTATACACAGTACTCAAAATCCAGAAAGAAAACATTAAACCTCCTGCATCTCTGTCCGCTGGTTCAATCCTATCTACCCTGCCAAATCAGAAACAGACTGATGCACTGAGAAGAATTAGACCTCAGTTTTAAGTGTTCCCACCAAGATCCATGGAAGCACTTCCTTCATTCTGAGCTATCCTGAAATCAACATAAAAGGTTATCTTCCATCACCATGAATACTTTCAACCATTGATATGCCTGCCTATCCTGAAAACACGTGATGCAAAAAGCTCCAGAGATGGAAGCACTAATAGAAAAAGTCACTATACACGTGGGTTTGTATTTATGTGTTCAGCAATTATTGCCTAATTTCTTTGGCATGTGCACACTGATAGCCCCTCACAGTATTAGTCTTTTCAAATGGATAAATCTGTTTGAAATGGATTAGCCCTCTTACTTCCCTGTGCAAAATAATGGTACTGATACAAATGTAAATTAGCTCTTTTCTGCTACACATCACATTCAAAGCAAATAATTGCATTACAAAGGATATTGATTTGCTCTGAAGGTGTGAAAAGGTTCAGTGGCACAAAATTCTGATCAACACTTGCTGCCATCTTCTGGTTTCCTAAAAATCCACAAAAAGTACTTCTCTTCAAACCCAAATACTTCTTTGGTACAAACACAAAATTAAATGATACTAATCTACTTTGCAATTTCCTGAAAGCTCATATCTCACAGGTTCAATTCTACAAAAAACATACATTAAGTTTTGACAACAGCAACAAAAAAGGAATTAGGGAAAATACTGATAATGCATATTTTGCATAGATGCATAGATGCAACAGATGTTGCATAGATGCAATGTTGCATAGATGTTAAAAAGAATACATTTGGTAAGCTTTCAGTAACAGATATGCTTTACTATATAATCCCATTTATGATACACATGTATAGTCTTTCTATATGTATGGGTAATTTAAATATTATATAAATTATAAAAACCAGTATAAAAACTAGATTCAGCAACAAAAACACCAAAACAAAGTAAAACACATTTTGGGTTTAAGCACTTTTGACATACAGAGCACAGCATACTTTTGGACACTGAAGGTCAACCTTAATGCAGTACTAGGAGCAGTGGAAGGGGAAATCTGAAGAATTCTAAAGCAGCTTCCAAGGGCCAAATCAATTAGAATTGAGCAGGGGCATGAAATGGCAGACAAGGCCCTAAATTCTAAATTGACAAGGCCCTAAATTGACGTTCAAAACATCAGAAAACATGGCATGGGAGTACAAAACAATGACACAAGGGCCTGCCAGCTAATTATAAATAAGTTAGACCTGCAAATAGACTAGGACCTTTATTTGTAGAAAACAGATTAATTAATGTGCATATACAACAAAGTTAGTGGTCTGGTAATCCAAAATGCATGCATGATAACATACCATTATTTATAAGCATGTAATTTTCTTTAGCATTGTGACCCCTTAAAGCTACCCTATTCAGTTTTAGAACAATGTTTTCAATAAATCACCTTTATGATGGGATAGGAGTGTCGTATTGGATGGTTACAGGCAGGACAGAAGAGGCTGGGAGGTGGCATTCTATGTAATGACAATAATAGAATCTATGAATCTTACAGATGGCACAGATGAGAGACACTAGTTAAGATCAAGGGATTAACAAATAATGTGGATGTCATTGTGGGTGTCTGCTACTGACTTCCTAGCCAGAACGATAATGCTGACAAATTATTCTTTGAGGAACTAAAGGACACTTCAAAGTCAACTGCCCTTGTCCTTATGGTGGACCTCAATTTACCAGAAATCAACTGGGAACATCACACAGATGGTACAATCCAGGACAGAAGATTCATAAAAAACCTGTGCGATAACTTTACGAAAGAGGTTCTGAGCCAGCTGACCCAGAATCAGAGAATCACAAAATCAGAGAATATGCTGGATTGGAAGGCACCCATCAGGATCATCAAGACCAACTCCTGGCACAATACCCCAAGAATCACACCATGTGCCTGAGAGCTTAGTACAAACACTTTTTGACACAGAGAGGCTTGGTGCTGTGATCACTACACTGGGGAGCCTGCTCCAGTGCTCAAGCATCCTCTGGGTGGAGAGCCTTTTCCTAATATCCAACCTAAACTCCCCCGATTCAGCTTCGTGCCGTTTCCTTGAGTCCTGTCATTAGTCACAGAGGGAAGAGATCAATGTCTGCACCTCCTCTTCCCGTCATGGGGCAGTTGTAGGCTACAATGAGGTCTGTCCTCAGTCTCCTCTGGGCTGAACAGACCAAGTGACCTCAACCACTCCTCATACTGGCTTCTCCTCAAGGTCCTTCACCACCTTTGGTCCTTCTTTGGATGCTCTCTAACAGTTTAACATCTTTCTTATATTGCAGTGCCAAACCAGCACCCAGCACTGGAGGTGAGGCTGCCCCAGCTCAGGGCAGAGCAGGACAATCCCCTCCCTTGCCCAGCTGTGTTGCTGTGCCTGATGCACCCCAGGACAGGGTTGGCCCTCCTGGCTGCCAGGGCACTGCTGACCCATGTTCAACTTTCTTTCAAATAGGACCCCCAGGTCCCTTACTGCAGGGCTGCTGTCTCATTCCCCACTCTGTCTGTACATCCAGGGTTGCCCCATCCCAGATGCAGAATCTGCCCTTTTCCCTTGCTGAACTTCATATGGCTGGTGATCACCCAGCCCTCTAATTTGTCAAGGTCTCTCTGAAGGGCCATTGGAATACAAGAGCCTATACAACCATTTTTTACGAAAAAGCTCATACAGAGGAACTACAGGATTGAGATTTGCCATTTGAGCCGAGCAGTCCAACTATCTTCATTTAGAACCATGGTCCACATTCAGATGTTACTTTGAAGAATGGTTCTGCAAGGGCTTGTCTTCAGGGACTCTCCAGAGACTACAATATCCATGATTTTTCAAAAGGGGACACAAATGTGGCATTAGTCCCTAGGACGTCTAGAAATTATTTTTAGTATCTACATTGTCTTATCCTGTAGACAGAGATATACATGCAAGAATGTCTTTACAGTAAGTTGTTTTCTCTTTTACATGCGGTACCTAAGAATAAACAACATGGGAAAATCATACAGTCTTTATCTAATTCCATATAGATGACACCCATTCAATGCTAGATGATTGCTGTGCTGCCGAGGGTGCTTTCCAAATACCAATTCCACTGCAACAATCCAAGGCCAACTCCAAATGCAACTACTTTTGTATTGTGAGAATTCACATTTTCCATGTGCACCTCATTTAAAAAGGGACATAATTTAAAATTATTAACTGTAACTCTTTTTGAATTTAAAGTATCATAAAATCCTTGAGTCTATCAATCCAACACTATGTGTGTTGAAAACAACACAGAAATCTGTGTACAGCCACCAGATGGTGCCATCTCCACTCTAAGTGTCCTTCACAGAACCAGTAAAATGAATAATTTGCTCTGCCTCCTGCAATCATTTTGTGAAAAACAAAATGCCAACTTCAAGATCCAGAGTCTCCATTATGGCTAAGACTTCTCACTAGCATTTAAATTTTGCCACTCTCTTTTCTGCAAAACAGTCCCAGCAATGCACACTTCATAATAAAGAGTCATATTTCTGGTTTGGTGAGATGGTTTTGGCTGAGATAATTTTCTTCACAGTAGCCAGTGTTGGGTTATGTTTTAGATTTGTGCTGGAAACATTGTTGCTAACTCAGGGATGTTTACTGCCAAGCAGGGCTTACACAGTGTCAAGACTTTTCTGCTCCTCACAGCAGCACAGGAGTGTGCGGGCTGGGGATGCAGAAGAAGCTGGGAGAGGACACAGCCAGGACAACTAACCCAACAGAGCAAAGGGATATTCAGACCATATGCTGTTGGGGAAGAAGGAAGAAGGGGGGACTTTCAGAGTGGTATCATTTGTCTTCCCACGCCACAGTTACGTGTGATGGAGCCCTGCCTTCCTGGAGGTGGCTGAACACCTGCCTGTCCATGGGTAGTGATGAATGAATTCCTTGCTTCGCTTTGCTTGTGTGCGTGGTTTGTGCTTTACCTATTAAACTGTCTTTACCTCAGCTCATTAGTTTCCTCACCTGCGATTCTCTCCTTCATCCTGCGGCAGGGCAGTGACTGAGCTGGTGGGCGGTGCTTAGTTGCCAACTGGGATTAAACCTTGATGTTTGGTCAACTGAAAGACATGAAAAATATTTAGCCATATGCTGGCCTTCAGATCTGACACCACACACCTCCTCTCTCGTCTCTCTTCCTATTTTCCCACATTAAAAATGCATTTAGCAGACTCAAGAGTGTTACAGATCAAAACTAGCATGCAGACTACTGGTTGACTACTGCTACCACCAGCGTTGATCATCACCAGTGTGCAGCTGCATTAGCACAATGGTATCACCTAACTGAGGTTCAGTAGCACAACAGAAGTGGGAGTGCAGTATAAGAGTGCAGGCTTCATTGAAAAGCAGTGCTTAGTGTCTAATTAAAACACAAATGAGATGTTCAATAATTATATATCATGTATGAACAGAGGCAAAGTTCCACATGTTGAGCAGGATATGCAGCATGTTGTGGGTAATAATGCAGCATATTATGGGTATTTGTCTGTGTAGCACAGCAGGAATGTACACTGGGGTTGAATATATGGAGCTGTATAAAAAAATAAGAAGATGAGGATGGCCAGTAAGTTCTACAAGCTGATTTCTCAAAACTAAGGAAATAACATATACCTGCCCTTTGTGTCAAAAAGAGGTCTGTGTCATGCAAAATACCAGGTAACATGTCCTGAGCAGTTCTGTCAATCGTATCTGTATCCTCTGAGTAATTTTATTTACACATTCTCTTGTGCAAATTTGTCATGTCAATACAGATTACTTGTATTTTTAGTACTCAGAGTTGCCCTATTGGGGTCCTAATGCCATATCTACCGGAATAAGTGGCAACATATCTGTTTACTTTGCTAATAAGGGGATCACTTGGAATGACACCTAATACCACTCTTTCAAAAACAGACAATAAAACAAATGCTACTGCAAAACTTGACTGTTTGGGAACTTCAGAGTATGTGTGATGGAGGTGCCAGGGAAGTGCCACTTTTAAGGTGAATTGCTAAAGCTGCTGCCTTCTTTTCTATGTTTCTTTTTTTCAATTGGAACTCTTTAGAGTTGTTCTTTCCCTATATTTTATCTACACTGGAAAAGTAAGGATCAGGATAGAGCTCTCAAAATCCTGTGAGAAACACAGTAGGAATAGGTTAGACATGGGTCTAACAATTCAAAGGATGAAAGGTCTCAACATTTCAAGTGCTCTAATACTGAAGCAATTGCTGTACTATGTGTGTTCAAACTGAGTAGTTGTTTCACTCATTCCCTTTTCACTGTCAACTCCAATTATTTTAAGAGTTAGGCTTCAGTGAAACTGCATACTTAAAAAGAATAAAAGATGCTTTGATAGGCTTCAGTAATCAAAGATCTAGAAGAGTAGTGGAGCAAGAACTAAGGGTGGAGACATAATCTCTCAAATGGTATAAAACAAAGAAGGGATCCTTTATCTGTGATTTTTTTAGATAGAATAATGGTTTTCTTTACATATAAAGCTGTAAATCCTTTAAAACCAATTTGACGGAAAAAATTAATGCTGTTACTAAAACAGCATCAAAAGTTTTTGTCTGTCTGAAACCACAATCCATAGATTTGGAATTGTACCTCAGCATGGTTTTTTAATTAATTGAAAAAATCCAAACCCAACTATATGTCTGTAGGACATCTCCATACTGTCTCAGTCTCCATTCAGATTTTTTTCTCCCTTTTGCAGGCTCTTAATTTACAACAATTCTACATAATTCCCTCAAACAAAAACATCTCTCCTTCCCTCACTTGCAAACTCTGGATATATGCCTACTCTGAGAAGGAATGATAAACTGCAAAATCTATGAATACTGCTTGTGTGGGAAGATGATGGGGTAAAAAGATAATGGTATGGAAAGCACAGGGGAAAATACAGTTGCTATTCCCTGGATGGAATGTGACCTCCCCCACACAACACAGTCTCAGGGGAACTAAAGGAAGGGTGGAGTGGGACACCATGACCAGGCTCTGTTGACACCCTTGCAGAGGAGGGAGGAACTTGGTGGTACTTTCTAGCTGATAAGCTGCACAGCAGCTGAAAACTAAGTGAGATAAAGAAACATGTCCTGCTGTTGAATCAGCAACTGTGGTGAATTCACTCTCCTTGGACTGACACATGTCCTTGTTCCAAGGTTATATCTTGTACTATACTGAGGTATCTGCACCCGAGGTACAGCATGTTTTGTCTACTGCCATGTTAGACTACAATGTTGAACAAAGCCTGATGATCAGGGTCTTCTCAGTTACAGTGTAAACAAGGCTACTGGACTTCTAGAGTTTCTATTTTACCAAATGACTGAATGCACTCCTTTGATGATGACAAGAAGAATATAATTACTCTCTAGTTTGTTCCTTGAACTGCAAAAACTGGCTTTAAAATTTAGCTGAAGTGTTTTATTGATAAGAAGACCCTGGAGCTTTTATTGCATAGCACGAGCAGGAAAAAAATTCTGATTTTGTCTTTGGGTTTCAATTTTAGCAGTTCATCCTCAGTAAGACTGACTTAGTAAGATTACTACATGCTTCAGCAGTAACTACATTGCTGCATGTGTAATTGAAGGATTGTATGACTTACACATTTCACCTTGTCTTGAGGAAAAGTTTGTGTAAGCAGAGCAAACATTCCATCATGATTCAGCTGATTCTGAAGGAGATTCAAAACCAGGTGACTCTGAAAGATTTAGGAAATAAGGCACCACTGTAGTGTGTGGTTTTGCTGCAGTTATATTCTAAAATTCTCCAAGAAATAGCTCAAAATTTTTGAAAGCCCTGTAAGATTAGACTTTTGGGTTTTTGGGGACACAATAAGGAGGTTCACAGTTCCTCCTGCTCTATTCATTGCATTTTTTGCTTCTTTGAATTAAAATCATTTTGAAAGCACTATCTGCAACATGGAAGAAACAAGGATAAGAACACTTATATTTATGAACATGAAAATGCATAGAATCATGGCAGTATGCCTAAAGTTATGTAACTTCATTAGATATTGGAAATGAGAAGGTTTTGAGGAGAGCAAAACCAAGGAGAAACATTTTTTACACTGGGTTCTATCCGTTTTTTTGTTTTTTTTTTTTTTTTTTCTTTTTCAATGAGCAAATCTACTTTCCTGAATTCTAATACGTGGCTGAGAAGGATGTTTCTGATTGTCCTGAAGTGAGGACAACATGTATTCTGAAGATGACCTGTCATCCTGGCAGACCTGTGAGGTTCTGAGTCACCTCAGTACAAGTCTTAGCAGCCTTCACACAGAGGACAGCAGAAAGCTGAGAAGGAATCCCTCACTGTCTCAGAGAGGTCTGTGGCCTCCAGGCTCAGCTTGCAGAAACTCCATGAGCAGGGAACCCAGAAACTTGGTTGCTAATATCTAGTCACATGTTAAACAGCTTTGTTACAGGTGTAAAGTGCCATCAAGCACTTCAGAAGCTTTGGTTACAAAAATGGGAAAAGCAGAGTGATTACTAATTGATTTCAATGGAGACTGTAGGAATATACAGGATAAGAGTTCAAGTGGAAAAACTGCTGTCCAGGTGCCTCTGATTGTCATGTTGGCTCTGATTGTGTCGTGTATGTAGACAGAGTTCCCAAATTTCGTGAAAATGCCAGAGTCAAACCCTGGCTCATGGGACTGGATGGATGCCCCCTAGATGGCCCACTATTTGATGCACTCTGTTCCTTACTTCTCAGATGCTTCTCCAGCCTGGGCTTGAAATTACACCGCTCCTGCCAGTGCTAGTGAGGTGTGGGACATGAAGAGGAATGAAGGGGAAAAAGATGGAACCCTGTGCCTTGATGAGTCTGCAAATGTTAAGGATTTCAAAGTAGGTAAGAGCCAGCAGTAGGAAACACATGCTTATCTGAGATCACCTACCCTAGGCCTAGCAGTTCAGCAGCAGCAAGCAGTTTTTCTCAGGTGGAGAGCTTCAAAAACCTTGCTGATTGCTGTGGAAGATTCACCCACACTTTATGGATTCAAAAAATCAATCATACCATGAAATTTTCTTTGCAATAACAAAATAAAAACTGAATCACTGTGATCAAAAGAAATCATACTTGACCTAGGACACTCCTGCTCCCCAGACTTCAGAAAGCCTTCTCCAGGATATTTCAACAGACAAAGAAATTTTACCCATGCCCTAAGGAGCTGTAGACTTACAAAGTAAAGTTACTTTGGAAAACTGACAGGTAGAAGATAATCCTGAAGATGCATAGTGCCTAAGCCCAATTTTGGAATAGTAAATGGACAGAAGCAGATTTAACATTCAGCTTTTCTACAACTAAATAGGAAGATATGTGCTTTGAGTCACAAAATAAAGCCTTGTATTCACACTTTTCCCTAGAGATAGCTTATAAGAAATATGTCTGGCTTTGTGTAAGAAATTTATAGAAAGCCAAGTAGAGATTCTATAGAGATTCTCATGTATGTGTATTAGTGCATAGAAACAGTTACATTTGGTGTGCACAAGCTGCTGATCACATTCTAGTCCAATTAATTATTCCAATTAATCCCTTTCTAATGTAGTTGTGGGTTGTGTTTTTTGCTGTGTATGTATGTGGGGTCTTTTGTGTTTGGTTTTTTTATTTTTTAATTTTTTTGGCATTACTGCTGTTTTTCAATGGAAAAAGATGCTAAACCCAAGAACTCGAAATGCTGGGATTGTAATTTTTCCAAACAATACAAAGTAACTTCAGAGGAACCTAAGCCTCAATAAGACAGTGCATTTTACATCTTCTGTTATCAATCTTCAGTATCACTCTTCCCCCTTCCTTGTGTTAATAAAGAACAATATAATCCCCGATAAAAAAGTATTTCTTTATATCAAGATACTTCGTAACAAATTAATTTATTCTGTATATTGGGTGGATGCAAGACATTGCTGGTGTGGCAGGTTGTGGTAAGCAGGCTTATAAATCCTATAGTTAAAGGAAAGGTCAGAAGTGCTAGGCAATATTCTTTTATTTCTGTAAAAGAGAAGGGAAAAGTGTATAATATCTGGCAGCTTTCTCATTCCTTTCCCTCAATGGCTTAATTTTTTATATTGAATACAAAGGTTCAGCAACACTGACAGAAGGTGTGTAGGAAGTCCAGCAGCTCACTTCAGTGAAGCCACCTGCTGTCAAGGGCCTTCGGTCCTAGCAGTGAAAGTCTCTGGCATCGGGAGTGCGACTGTCAGGGAGTCTTGTGAACAGTCAGACAGAAGAGTTTCCTTAAAAAACCTTGTGACTGCAGGGTCCTCAGCACAGCCACTCAGGACGAACACGGCCCGGTTATTTCCATGCAATTCAGCTGACACCCAAGCCAGAAAACCCCCTGGGAGTCAAGCTCTTTGCAGAGATAAATTCAATTCAGTTTGATTTAGTCATTATGCCAGTAATAGCTTAACCATTTTTGAACAGCTCAAGACATGCAGTAATTTGTATATTTGCTTAGCCTGGGGAAGAGAAAAATACTCAAAAAACTCTTATGGCTATGCCACACTTAAATCCCATGGATAAACTAATGGGTTCAGTGGAGAGCAAAAAGATGATTACGGGATTGGAGTACCTCTCTTAGGTTGAGGGAGTCGGGCCTGCTCAGCCTCGAGAAGAATTGAGAGGAGACCTTATCAATGTCTGTGAGTATCTGAAGGAAGGATGTCAAGAGGGCGGATCCAGACTCTGCCCAGCAGTGCCGAGCACAAGAGTCAACAGGCAGAAACGGATGTACAGGAAGCTCCACCCACATATGAGGAATAGCTCCTTTACTGTGCAGTGACCGAGCATTGAGCAGGTTCCCCAGAGAGGTTCTTGAGTCTCCCTAACTGGCGATATTCAAGAACAACCTGGTTGCAATCCTGTGCCATTTGCTCTGGGGTGACCCTGCTTGAGCAGGCAGATTGGATCAGATGACCCCCTGCGGTCCCTTCCAACCTGACCCATTCCGTGACAACTCGTACCTTTACGAGAGCGGGCAGCCAGCGTGCGTAGGGAGCGGCCCTGGGAGGGGAAGGCCCGCGGCAGGCGGAGCTGCGCAGCCCCCGCCGGCTGCCGTAGCCTCGGACAAGCCGCGCCCCCTCCTCGCCGCGCCCGCAGCCGGGAGGGGCGGGGGGGCACGGCTGCACCGCCCCCTCGAGCCGCGGGGCGGGGCGGACCGGCGGGGAGCGGCCGGAGCCGGGGCGGCGGCGCTGCTGCCGGGCGGCGGCGGCCGGGGGGCAGGATGGTGTTCGAGTCCCTGGTCGTGGACGTCCTGAACCGTTTCCTTGGCGACTACGTGGTGAACCTGGACAGCTCCCAGCTGAAGCTGGGCATCTGGGGAGGTACGGGCCTGGCGCGCCGCGGGGGAGCCGCAAGCCTGCCCTCATGCCGCCGCGTGCCTTCCTGCCCGGCCAGCTCGCCCTGCCGCCCGCTCAAGGGAGGAGGCCGGGGCGGTGTCCCCTGGGCGCTGCTGGGCCGGGCCGGGCCGGGCCGGGCCGCGCAGCCGACAACTCTGCCGCCTCTCCACCTGCCCGGCCGCTTAAAAATAGCCGCGGGGGCGGTCAGGCGGGCGGGCTGGGAGGTGGTGTCCGTGGAGCTGCCGGCTGCGGCAGCGGGGGGCGGCGGCGGCAGCGGAGCGGGAGGAGCTGCAGAACGGGGGCAAGAGAAACCAAGCGAAGTGCTGGAGGCGAAGTGCAAAACGGACGCTTCTGTTTTGTTTTTCCATATGGAGCCGCCCGTGCTGTCTCCTAAACGGGGACGGACCTTGACTGGCCGCGGTGTCTGTGGTGCTTGCAGAAAGTTTGGGAGTTGGTGGGCGGGCAGGTTGGAGGCGGGAGCCTGACCTGGTTCTGGGAATGCGAAACTGAACTGGTTTATGGGCGTTTCCCACGCCCGGAAATAAACCGTGCATAAACGCCAAGGGCTCTGACGGCGTTTTAGTGCTTGTGGGGGTGAGTGGCTTCTCCGCGAACGACAGTGACATCCCTTGCGTTCTTGGCGCTGCCATCTGTAGGTCTGGAATACTCGTTATTTTTAGCCTTAAAGAACCAGGAGTAGGTACTGCCTTAGGTGTTAGCAGGGGCTAGCTGTACTAGGCGGTGTAAGCAGTGGTCTGTAGAATTAAATGAACATGCTAGTTCTGAAAGCAGTAAAGTGTTCTGTTTGAATGCGCCCTCCTGAGTTACCCTTAGTAAGGTACCTACAAGAAAACAGCACCAAAGGTCTGTCAGGCGCAGACCATGGACGGATGCCTGTGATCAGTGCTGGCTCAGTTTTGCATGTGCATCCCAGGTGTCTGCAGCATCAGCAAAAGCAAACACAGAGGTTCAGGGTTTTTTTACAAGTGCATTCATACAGTAGGTGTGAAACGTTCTCGAGGTATTTGCCTACCTGCAGTTCCATTCCTACGTACTCATATACATTAACCAGATTTTGTTCTGGAGCTTCTCCTGGAGCTTTTTGCATCATTTTTGTTGCATTTTGCAACATTTTGTTTTTATGCTTGTTTTCTGTCCTTATTTAGTTTCGTCTTTGCAGTTATTTTCCTTCAGTTAGTCAAGGCGTTCATACCATCTTTGTGAAGTTCAGTCTCTGTAAGGAGTCTTACCACAGCAACAGCACATGTAACTGCTGGAGACAATGTATTAGTCATTCATCTGTAGCAGTGAGGCTTAATATCGCGTATCTCTTACTGGTTAGGTGAGCCTTATTTGCAAGGTTTGACTAATTTCACCTTTCAGCAGAACTGTGTCAAGCTAACTGTTTAATTTGTGTACTGAAGTTACCAAAATGTCTTCTTTCTGTTCAATGAAGACAGAATATTTAATGAAAAATATGAAACATTGTAAATGTTTTGGGCAATGTTTGTACATTGCAAAAAAGGTAAAGGCTTCTTTTTTCCAGTTCTCTAAGTTGCTGATGGTTAGTTATGGCAGCTTATGACTCTGTGAAGCAACTATTAACAGATTAGATGCACATTGTCTCAATTAAAAAAAAACCCCAAACGAAACAATCCAACCCCTAAAAAAAAAAACCCCTTAAAAATCCTCCTCAGTTTTACTTTGAAGTTTTGATATTCAGCTGTCATATTTTTCTGTGGAACTTAATTTTATTTTTTATTACTTCATCTTCAAGAGGTTCTCATATTTTAGAGGCTTTAGTATATTTTTATTTAAACTGAATATCCCACTTCTCTAGTGCCTATATATTAGAATAAAATTGTTTTTTCTCTGCATAGCCTGTTGACTTGTTTATAGTGTATACTGATACATGGAGCTACCAATGTCTTGCTGTAAGAGGCTCAGAAATGCTGTGTTTTGTTGGTGAGGCATTACCTGTGGAGTTTTTTCCTGGTCTTCCACATGATGCTATTTTTTAACTTAAATTGTGTTTAATGGTCTGTACATCTGCAATATTTCTTTTAATTCAAATATCTCAAAGGACCTATATATTGCATTCTGCTATGTAAAAGGCAGCAACTATTAGTAGTAACCGTGGTAGAAAAAGTAGAATATGTTAATATGGAGTGCATCATTGATTAGCAGATCCCTAGACTCACTGTATGCCTAAAGTCTATGGATAATCTTTTTAGCTTGCTAATTACTAAAATTTTGTAACTAAGGTATTTTTTAAAAAAGTACTATTTTGGCCTTCATATCTTGTGTAAACTTAATAGATTTTCATGCTTGTCTGTGTGCTCTGGAAGCATTTCCATTACAGCTATGTGTTTTCTTACAATGTTTGCCTTTGTGTCTTGATAAGATTGCCAAATTTTACATAATTCATGTACTATTGAAATTAAATTGTCCTAAATCCATCAAATTAAAAGAAAGAAAGAAAAAAAAAAAGGAAAGTTGTTTGGGTTTTTTTTCTCCTTTAACAAATCACCAGTGCTTTTTGGATGCTGGAGCATTGTGCAAACTATATATATATATATATATATATATATATATATATATATATTTTTTTTTTTTTTTTTTTTTGCCTCTGAATGATTAAAAACCAGAGTAGTTTATATTAAAAGGCTGTAGGGAGCAAATTGTGGCCTTGTGGTTTTTTATAGCTAGCCTGTTTGAATTAAGGCTAGTAACCTGTTCATAGATTGAATCTATGTATAAAACCCAATTTTATATAGTTTCAGCCTCTGTAAATTTGGAGCTTTATTATTTACTTTTAATGATCATGCTTAATATTAACCTTGGTTTTGATAAATGAGAGAATTCATCCTGCACTATTAAATCTATTCCATGTTCAATCTGTGTAGTAAAGTTGTTTGATGATGCTGCTCCAGTAAATACATGAACACATTGATAATTACAGTAATGATTTTTTTTTTCTTGTTAAAAACCCTTCAGATTGAAGGGTAAAAAAAATGTAGGCTATCTCAAAATTGGAAAAAGATGTTCTATCTGAAAACAATAATGGCTGAGAATGTTGCAAGAGCTGAATGACCTGAAATATAAAAGGCAGTGCAGAAAGTTTAAGGTAGCTCAGCCTACACAGGTATAAAAGCTAATTTGAACATGTAAAGCCAATACTGTAAAAGCCAAGGCTTGGAAGAAAGTGTAAAGGGAGAAAATCATATGCCTAAGGAACTCCATTAATATGAAGCAAGGTAAAAGACTACTGTGTTAGGCAGCCATCAGAGAAAGCTATTGGATAGCTGATACTGGGAAGGACAGTGTTCTTTAACCTCTCTTTTTGGTGTTCACTAAGAAAGATAGTTTCAATGAACTGTGCTAACGAGTGTGCAAGTACTTGGCTTAGATAAACAGGTTAGACAAGTATTTAGGTGAGTTAGATATTTTTGAATGCTCTAGACCTGGTCAAGTTAAAATACTTGAAAAGAGGCTTGCAGCAATGTGAGATGTATGCAGTTATCAGTTACCTTTGACAAGAAGTGAAATGCCAGTGACATATCCAGTATTGAAAGACCAGATGATTGTTTAATGACAGTTCATGATGCTATTTTTCAGTGTGTTGGTCAGATCCTCTGTACTGCCCTTTAAAAAACTTAAATCTTGGTTGACTTGGCACACTTGCGTGTTAGGTAAGGTCTCAAGCATGTCTTACTTAACACAACTTATTATTTGAGTAGCTGGTGTCTCTTTTTGGGGTACCTGTGTTAGTAAGATGATATAGGCAGATAATTGACATGTTTGTGAGCACACAAACACTTTGTTTTGTTTTTTTTTTGGCTACAACTATTATGACAGTGAAAGACAACTACTTTTGTTTATTTTGCCCTGTCTAGGTAGAGCAGGTGCAACCTCCTCCCCTCCCCTTACATAACAGCAATTTGAATTCACTTGAGGGATACATAATGTCTACTAGTTTTTACTGTCTTTCACGATCCGTTTTACAATAGATGTCAATAGATGAGGTATTTGGCAGACGCTGATCCTCAAAGGCTTGCAGCTTGTCTCTAGAGGGTATGCTTAAACAGAAATAATTAACAGCACAAACAGAAGTGGGAAATAACTAGCAAAAGCAAATGTTTGTGTTAAGTGATCAGAGGTATTCACAAGCTGACAACGTTGTTGTAAAAAAGCAGAAATTTTGTTGAAATATTTGAACAAGAATGTTGGATACTGATCACATACTAGCTAAGGTATTTGCATTTTCTGATCTTTCCTCTCTCTCTTATCTGCTTTCTTTCCCCTGCCCTTTTATTTAAAGACAGCAGAGAGTGATCAATTAGGTAAAATCTCCAGGATTTTTATGTAGATTAATTTTCTTCCACCCCTTTATCTTTTGTTTACAACCATAACAAAATTTCTGTTAGGCCTCTGGTGAAGTAGTTTACTCTTAGATCTCTTTTTGCAAGCTGAATTCTTGGTAGGAGATGTTAGTTCATGCATTTAAATTAATGAAGTTATTTTGAATATCTAAAATTAAAATGATAAAGCAATTTTTCTAGAATTTTGACAGCTGTTTTATTTTTTTGAATTACTCACATTGTCCAGAGATCAGTAAATCTAAAAGTTTGCTTTATAAAGTAGCCTAAATAAATTCTAGACTTTTCTGTAGATATTTATAACTGTTCTGGCTTTTATTATTGTTTTGGCTTGCAGCCTGCATGTTTAACCCTAGGTATTTATACAACTCCAACTACTTGTACATACAGTTTCTGAGGTTGCTTAGTTGGGTAATTTTTAATCATGCACTGGATGCATTTCTGACATCAAAACATTTAGTTGCTCCCAGCAGGGGGACACCAGCCCTGCCAAAAAAACCCAACTGATCATCACCAAAACTGATAATCAAATCTTGATGTATTTTCTGATTTTTGCAATTAAAATCTACTGTCAATAATCCAAGGCTAATTCATTAACTGTTTTACATCCTGTCACTAGGGTTTATTCCCTGGTTTTCCTGCTTCTGTTTGTGGGGGCTTTTGGGTTTTTTGCCTCCAATCCCCAACAGAATGGTAAGGATTTATGGTAATGTACTTAGATGTACATTTCATTGCAAGAGAAATGGCTACATGTGGTAGAGACTAAATTTTGGTAACGAAGGAGAATACTGGCGTGGTCAATAACTACATTTCAAGTCCTGAGCATCAGAGTTGGTTGCAAGCTTTGCAAGTGTGGTGACTTTGGAAATATTTCCTATTTACTGCAGGAATATTTAGTCAGTGTCTTGGGCTCTCTCTCAAGTATAGGAAAAAGAAAGGTTATATCAATACACAAAATCTAGTGCCTCTTTAGTAGACTTTTGTATGCTTTGATACTCCATTTGCTGTGATCAGACCATAACAAGGCTCTTGTAAGTAAACTTATGTTTTAGTGAACATGTTTCAGTAATTTTATATTGAAATTCAGATGCCTGGGGTTCTACTAATTTCTTCTAGAGGTTCTTAAGTAAAATATCACACTTTTTGATTGTAAAATCATGTGATTGTAAAACCAAGTGATTTTTTTTTAAATTGTAAAATCATAAGCAAAACCAGTGAAGAATTATGTACCTCACTTCGAAATCCCAGCATTTAATGTAGAAATTTCAAAAGCTTCCTGTTTGAAACATTATTGATTCTCTATTTATTATCTGCCATTATAATGTGCTCAAATAAAATGAGAAATAGTTCTGCCATCACAAAACATTGTTTGTAAATGTTTAAGATAATCCTTACTCACTTTGCAGTATTTTGTTTTTGGAAGCATCTGGGGGGCCAAATTGTTGTAGCTTGAGTTATTGTGCCTCTGCGGAACTGTGGCATGTGTCGGACTCTTGATAAATGAGAGAGAATGATTACCTAGCCATCAGTGAAAATGAAGAAACTCAACCCACTTAAACTGTTTCATGTGCCATGTAGCCTTACAGTTTCCTTCTGAATGTTTTAACATGACACAACTGACCTGCAGAAGTTGCACCTCATGCCTGGTAACTTGGTTACGAACCTGAACCTTTGCTCTGGATACCATTAGAATTACTTGCCATGAATACAATTACAATTAATGATATCTTCTTGAAGAAGCAATGTGGGGGTTTTTTGTGTGTTAAAATGGTCTCTGCAGAGTAAGCTTTATCAGGGAATAAATTTAGAATGGAATTGAACTAATGGTATATAAAACTATCACCTTGTTATCGCTTTCAAAGACTATATAGTTCTAATTCCTAGAGTAGTTAACAGACTACTTTTGGAAATGCTCTCTTTGGTTTTTTTTTTTTTTTACCCTTTTCTGTTGTTCCTGGCAATGTGTGTGTTTTAAGGCTTAACAGCAGTGGCATCAGCTGTCAAAAGCCAGGTAGTATTTCTCTGGAGAGGGTGATGTTAGCACATGTCAGATGTATACACTTCTACTAGAAAGTGATTATGCACATGTCAGATGTATACACTTCTACTGGAAAGTGATTATAAATTACTGCAATGAATAAATTAAAACATTAAAACCTTCATAGTATTTTGTGAGTGCTATGAGATGGATGGATTAGTTTACCTGATCATCTCTTCCATATGAGTTCAACAACTTGAGCCAATTCTTCTAGTGTGTATGCTTTTGAGATGTGGGTCCGGTTTCCCAAAATTGGTGGTACTTTGAATAGTTGTTGATTGCCATTAGCACTATATAACTGCAAGAATATTCTTGCAATTGGAGCTCCTATTTCCCCATACATTTTGCTGTTTCTAACATGCATCCCGAAAGAAAAGCATTTTTGGTCAATTCAATCTTTGTTTGCAACCTCAAGTTGTATTCCTTTCCAGGCCTGTAATCTGCTTCTGGTTTCTGGAATCTCATTTATGTCCCTGCTCAGCTGTATCAGATGTCTGTTCCATGTGCATATGTTAATGCCATGCAACTAGTTTGAAAGTAACCATCACAGAAGCTCCATTCTTCTTGTAGATTTTGCAGAAGACATTTCATTGGACTGTGTGCATGTTTAAGTTATGAGTTTTCTGGTGCAAGTATTCCTTTTGTTCTGGCAAGTGTTTAATGTAAAGTATATTATAAAACTGATCTTGCAATTTAAATTTTCTTTGTTCACAGAATACTGAATTTCTCTCCTTAAAAATTAGATTACTGAAATACTCCCTGTGAATTTTTGTAGGCCTATAAATAAAACTGGCAAGAATAAGATCTTTTGAGGGCTAAAATTCCACTCACTTTTACTGTTGCTAGATTTCTACAAGGATAGGAAACAGATGGTTGAGGAAAAAGAGGCTAATTTTAGATTTCAAAATGGGTTCTTACATAATTGAGACAAGATTTTCCAGCATCTTTACTTTGAGTAATTTTAGTTTATTTTCATGGACATGCAAGTGCCATGAGACAATCTCGGATATTATTTTGTGGAATGATTAATCATCTTTCATGGTCTTAATCATCTTTCATGGCTATTTGATATGTAGGCTGTGAATCTCTCCACAGTAGAAGTTTTGGGAACCATAGGTCATGGACCACTGGGGTGTCCCACTGTGAGGGGGAAGGGAGCACCCAAAATTTGTTGATACCTGTGGTCAAAAAGGAACACCAGAAGTTAGTGTGTCTGTAAAAACTTTAGAAGTTTTGCTAATAAATTATATACACAGTGTGGAAGTTGGTGTAAATTACTCTCTTATAGTATAAACACATGGTAGTAAGTCTTGGATAAGGGATGGGTGAAAGAGAGGAGAGACACACAGAGATTAAAGGGCGGTACAGAGAAAGAAAGGAAGGAACATCGGCAGTGCTGACTCCAGCATCAGTGCAGCGGATGGAGTGTCCATGGTCCTGGGGCATGTGCGTGTTCAGGTTTGATTCTGGGTACCTTTACACAGTTAAGATTTCTGTGCTATGGAGCTAATTTGCTTGTTTACTGTGCAAGTGAGTTATCACTTGCAGTTTGTTCTTCTAGACCTTACTGGAAATGGGTCAGAGGTCTTCCCTGCATACTGGATTGACCTTAGGTTGAACAGTCTATGCCTACTTCTTGACCTCATTCCTTGATTTATGCTCTATTTCAGGAGCCGGAACATAGACCTTTGTCCAAGAAAAGTTCTGGCTTATGTCTGTATGGCCACCTTTTCCTGCCACATCCTATTCTTTCTCATGATGTGTTCTTACCAACTAATCTTTGTTGACTCCACTGCTGTCCTCCATTTGTGTTTGAGACATTAGGCCCCTTGTCTTCTAGGCTTCTGTAACCCACTGATTCAGACTCTGGGACTTGCAGTGTGTACCACTTTGCTTATTCCGGTTTTTCCTGTTGGCTTCTTTTCTTTTAGGAGCTGTAGCACTGAAAAATCTGGAAATAAAAGAAAATGCACTGGTAAGCTAGTGAAAATAACAATAATACTTGCAAAAATTATTCCTGAGCTATGTTTTATGTGTTTAATGGGCTTAATGGGTTTATTGTGCATTTTTTGATTCTTATTTTAGAACACACTTTCTTTTAAGTGGAAGCTTACTGACTTGCTTTCTCTGCACCTATATAGATTATTTGATTAATTTGAGATTAAATTTAAAGGGCAAAGTGTATACATTTTTTCCCCCTAAGAGAGCTCTCAGCGATTGCTAAAGGAATGTGCTTAGGTCAAGAGCAATATTGTAAGACCTTTTTTTGCTATAGCTCATGAAGCTAGAACTTTGTTTTTGGGAATGTATTTAGCCTAACATAGCGTAACAGTCTAAATTGGTAACCAAATGCTTGCTTATTTATTATACTGACTTCTTTTTTTCTGTGGTTGACAGGTAAGCTTGTTAAGGTTATCATGATACCTTTTCCTGCATTGGAACATATCACAGGTTGCTGAATTGAACTTAAATTTTCTAAACCTCTTTCTTTCAGAGTCAGTTGGATGTGCCATTTAAAGTTAAAGCAGGACATATTAGTAAGTTGCATTTTATCTTGTACACATACAGGAGTTTTTGTAAGTGCTACCTTCCCTTGCAAGTGGCTTTAGGCATCCTAAGCAAGTAATTTCCATATGTTTGTTGATTTGTATACTTTGTGAACTCTGAAGATGTCTCTTCTGAAAAGAAACTTTGAGGAAGCTCCTTTCAATAAAGTATACTGGAGTCTTGTTTAATCATCTCAATATTAATGAGAAAATAGCCCAACACTGCAAAGATGAGCAATTGGCAGGACTGGATCTTGTTCCTTGTCTTTACAAGACTCCACAACTGATTTTTACCTTTCACTTGCCTTTTATTCTCCTTCCTTCCTTGTTTTCGCTAAAATAAAAAGTTTTCTTTTTGCAAGTCGATTGTCTTGTAAAAGTGGTTTCTTAAAGTAAACGAAGTCTAAAGCCATATGCTTCCTTTAAATTGACCCTGGAATAATGTGTTTTCTGTGACTGATTTAGTATTTTATTAAGATTTGCACTTGGGAGGCACTTAACCTCAAGATCCCTGTGTTCACAAAACCTAGTATTTAGCTGACTGATGATGTGTGAGCTGCCCATGTGCTTTTCTTGTTTCTGAAGATGCTGCAGTGGATTTTCAAGGAGGGAGACAGTGCTGTTAAGAGGGAGGAATGTATTTCAAAGAAATAAAGAAAGACTGTAGACTTGATAGTTCTAATAATGGAAAAACATCTCATGTTGTCTGTGTAAGAAAATACAACTCAGCTGAGGCATCTTTTGCCTCAGGTGCACTGGAGTAATTTCTGTCCAGTATAATAATTGTTAAAGAGATTTTGTGTTTTATATCAATTATCTTTGCATTTCTTTTCCAGCCAGCTATTTAATTGTATACTTCAACCTTTTTCTTTTGTGTTTGTAGGTCAGCTTAACCTACAGATTCCATGGCAAAACCTTTATACTCAACCTGTTGAGGCAGTCCTTGATGGAGTTTATTTGCTTATTGTGCCCACAGCCAGTAAGTTAATGTATAGGAAGAAGTGACTGTGGATTGGTGGGGTGTCGGAATTATCAGGAATGGGTTGATACTGTTTTTGTGAGCTTTATTCTTAGCACATACTTTTAGCAATTACAGTTAAATAATGGGGTGGAAGTCTTTCAGTAACTGGGGTTTCATAATCTAATTTTTTTGCTATGTAACTGTTATATGTAACTGTTACAAAAACATAAAAATTACAGCTTTTGAAACAGTATCTTTAAAAAATATATAAGGCTTTTTGATACTATGCATTTTTGCTTTATGTGTTTAGCCATAAAATATGATGCTGAAAAAGAAGCCAAGCACTTCTTGGAAGCAAGACAAAGGGAATTGCAGAGAATAGAAGAAGCAAAGCAGAAGATAGCTGACCAAGGTAAAGGTGGGAAAAGCTAATGAAAGTGATGCTGCGTCTTTCTTTAATCCAGAAAGATGCAGATTTTGTCAATGTCTTCTACATTCTTGTTTTTTCCTTGTTACTTAAAAACCTATTAGTTATGATTTTTTAGGTATAATTGCCATCAGTATTGCAGAACCAGCATTCATTCTGAAAATAAAAAGTTTTGAGCGTTGATGTGATCTGATATAAATTAGGCTTTTGAAATACTGCTTTTTTTATCGCATGTTATCTGACAGTTTCTTTCCTCTTTCATAAGAAAGAGTTTGTTTCCAGTGTCAAAGCATTTTTACCAGTACAGCTTTTTAAAGGTTTGTTACAATTTCTTCTTCATTACATGTGGATTGTAATCTTTTTAAATTCAACTTCTGATACTTCCAAGAAGTATGATTTGCTCTCTTAGAGTATTGGTGGGTGCTGGTCATACTTTTCAACTATCTGATTCTTCACTCTGCAGGTAGTAAAGCTAGGAAACCTTCTAATCTGAGAGTGTAAATTTTGTAGATTATACAGAGCAAACATGTTTCTATACAACTGGAGTACAATGTAATAGAAAACACTTAAGCTAAATGTATTGTGTTATTGTTTTGTCTAATTAAGAAAATATTGGAATGTAAACAAAATATTAAATTGTTTTCCTTTAACATAGATAAAGTAAAAGAAGAGAAACAAGACACTTTTGTAGAAAAGCTAGTTACTCAGGTCATCAAAAATCTTCAGCTGAAAATTTCCAACATCCATATTCGCTATGAAGATGATGTAAGTGCTTTTGTATATCTTACTGTAAGGGATTGTGCACTGTAACATGCAATTGGGAACCTGTCTGATTTCTTCTAGTTGCTTTTATGCTGAGAGAATATTAGTGAAGTTGTGGACTTTTGTTAGTTTGATAAAAAAACCCAAACAAACTGAAAAAAAGCTTGGACAAAAATGTAAAGATACTTAAATTCTTAGCCAAATGTATGCTTGTAGAGTATGAAATAATTATTTTTTTGTCTTTTCCTGTGTTCTGTTAGATCACAAATCGTGATAACCCCTTGTCATTTGGGATTTCACTTCAGAATCTAAGTATGCAGGTAATTTTATTTCTCACTTTTTATCTGAAAAACTTGTTAATATATACCAATAGGTGAAGTTGTGCTTTTGTGTGTTGTGCTTTCTGGTAGCATACTGTCTAATGGAAAATAGACCTGTAATTATCAGCAATGTACAATAATATGGTTTCCAATACGCTTTAATATATTTGGGCTGTTCATTCTGAATATTTTACTGAAACTGACTTGAGCTCCAAGAAAAAAAGTTACTGGCTGATAACAGGAAGTGGCGGGAATGGAAAAAGAAAAAAAAAAAGATGACATTTTTTTTCAACTGGAGCTAATTTTTTTTTTTTTTTTATCTGTGAACTGCACTATAAGGTGCTTAGAGTAGTAATCACAAAATGGTATGAAATTTTTTTCGGAAGACTATATAGTAGGATCAGTATGTTGGTTGCTGAGTTGCTCTGATTCAGTAGTTTTTGCTGTCTTAACTGCTGGTTTTAAAGAAAATATGTCCTAAGTAAATGTTACTTTCTTGAATGAAATGGTGGTTTTGTGAATGCTTTTTCCTAGCACATTAAAGGGCCTTCTTTAGGCTCAAACTAAAATTGCTTGCTTCCAGAATTATAAATTAATTCTTTCCCTTGTTTATCTCTGTCCAAAGAGCCTGTCCAAAAATATTATTGGTGTAAAGGAAAACAGTTTACAATAATGAAAGCAGAATCTTAGAGTACCTTTGGTTCTTGTGTACAGCCTGTCAGAGTACATACATGTACATGTTTTTGGAGGAAGTAGCCTTTTCAAGCTTTCACTTAAAGTAATGCATTAATCATCTTAAATCAGAAGATTGTATTCGATTATTTTCCATGGCATTTAATTACAATGATGTTACTGTCATTTTGTGTAGTTTGTTTCAGTTATAACATGTTGGTGGATTATAGATACTGGAGTATTTTTGTTTAATTCTCATTTCAGACCTCAGATAAGAATTGGAATCCTTGTTTACATGATGAAACTGCCAAGTTGTTCCACAAGGTACAGTATAGACAGTATGCTAAAGAGAGACTTGCTAATAAAACAATAATAAAACAAGCTGCATTAGAGTTTCAGAAAGTAAGATCAAGAAAACATGTAACCATGTAGACTCTATAGCAAAAGTAACATTCTGAATATTTTTATTCATCAGACTTTGTGAAATCCAAATTATTAATCTAAAATTTGTGGATAACAATACATATGTTCTGTTGTATTTTCAGCTTGTGCGACTGGATAACCTTTTTGCTTATTGGAATGTGAAGTCAGAGATGTTCTACCATGGTGGCTGGGATGAATCATTGGTAAGATAGTGTGTCTAGTCTTCTAGTTGAAACTGGGAAGCAGAGAACATGCTTCACATTCAGGCCTGCTTCTTTTTATGTCAGTGTCCTGGGTAATTGTTTGTAACTAAAAGGTTTTTTTTAGGAAAAAACAGTGTATGTTAAGGCTTTTATGTGATGAAAGTATAATGCTCATCTGAGAAAGTTAAAAAAATCAGTTTTGTGCCAGTAACAGAATTTAGACAATTGATGGTCATCTTACCACTGTTCAGTGATTTTTATTAGCTAAGTATAGACATATCATTCTGTTAAAAACATAGATGAGTATTTTGAATTTTACTTTGAGCCAGAGGGATTATCTGAGAACTGTTTAAAAATGCTAACATTTTGTACTTTAAAAACTTTATCTGGAAATAGAAGTGCAACTTACTGTTCACTCCATTGTGTGTGTAGGTTAACTTAAAACAGGGAGTTGCCAGCCACAACATGATTCCAGATGGTTATGATTTTGGTAAGTGTTATTTAATTGTAGCATGAATTTTTAATTGTAATTTTTACTTCATCTCAGTGGTTGTCCCTTTGTCTGTTACTCAAAGATTTTACTAAAGAGTGTGGTTTAAGCCTGGAAGAGTAACTGTCTTTGTGACAGTGAATACTGTATTGTTTAGGTATATAAAAAAAGTCTTGATAAAAGTGAGTCTTGAGTCATGTATTATTCTAATGGAATGTCGTACATAGATTGTCATTGTTAACATCTTTTGATTAATTCCTTTATTTAAGAAGTTTAGCAACAACATACGTACTGTGTAAGTTTGGTGAATTCAGATTAGCTTGAGTATGTTTTTGAGGTCACCTGCTTTATGCAAACTATCTTTCTTCCATGAGAGGTAGAAACAGTAATCACACAACTTTGAAACATTAATTTCTTTTTTTTTTTTTTTGTAGTGGGAATATTGCAAGTTATATTGCTTTGAGTATTACTTACTTAAGTCTGAAAATCACATTGGCATTGCTCAAAAATGGTGATAGATTGCTTTCCATTGCATGGAATCATGTGTATCTGTGTGACTGTTTAGAAACTGTTCACAAGTCTGAATGGCCTTGGAAGTGGCCATTTCTTTGTTCTCCAGCAGGAAAGTCCTCAGTTCTCTATAGCCAGGGTTAAAAAAGGCACTGTCAGTTTTATGCTGCTACCTTCCCCTAAAAGAGTCTCTATGTTGACTGACAGAGAACTATCTAGTAATTTCTTCTGATTCCTTACCCCTCTTTTTAGTTGCTAGATTTGATTCTTTTTGCAAGAAAACAAGTATTAAAACATTGTAAGTTGTTTAAGTCTTTATGTGGTAAGTTCAAAATGGGTGTATGTAAAGCTTAGGATTCAAGATTTACTCTCTTAAAATTCAGCAATGCCATCAGAGATGCTGACTACGGTAGTGTACTGTGGTAAATGAAAATTTGGTCCCATTTGAGATAAGTCTTTAAAAGTCTAAAACTTTGATAGGAAGATAATAAGCATGAAGTCCAATTTTATCACTTCATGTAAATAAACAAATATTATACTTAAATAAATAAACAAACATTATACTTATATATAAGAATCATAAAAAATGAATTTTAGGAAGCTAAATATAGGGAGAAAATTAATTGAAATGCTACCATATAGAGGTGTAGCTAAAAGTTTCATGGTTTTTTCTTGCAAAACTGCATGTTTCCACTACTATGAACCTTTCAGAGAATTTCGAATATTGGATATGTAGGTAATGTATCAATATTTTTGCTGAGATGAAAGAAGTCATATTTGAAAAAAATTATTTACACGAATTCAGATAATATAAAAATTCTTACTGTTGGATCAATTGCTGAAACAGATGAAAATATTGAACTAAACAGGGCTTCAAAAGCCTGATATTTCCAAACTGGAACAGATAAAATAGTTCTGCTCTGGATCTTTTTTCTTGTGATATACCTCACTTTTATGTAGCATGCATATTGATTTTGTTCCATGCTTCCTTGGGCTTGAAATTAGAAATATGGAGTGTTTGGTTTTAACCATTGTTGTGAGTATAATTTATCAAAGAGTAAAGCATTTGTAACAGCAACAACAACAACCAAATTTTAAGAAGTAAGAGTTCCTATAGTGAAATAAATGCTGTATTTGGAACTGCCTTGTGTTATAAGTGTATCAGAACCAAAATGATCCCATTTGTTACAAATGTAAACTATTTATTGGAACATCTGTATGTAATTCAGTGTACAGGAAAGTTTGTGGTGGTGCTCTGCAAAATTCGGTAAATGTTGCCATAGTGAAACTGAAAATTGAGATTGTGTTCTATTTTAAGTTGTGTTGGTGCAGTTCGTGTTTTACAAGTCTAGCATTCTAAAACTAATAGTCTGGCATAATTTAAGATAAGTATACATATTATTTATTGCAGTCTGAAATAATTTAATTGCACTTTTTATATCAACTTGTATTTTTTAGTATTCCGCCCCATTTCCGCTAAAGCCAAGCTCCTTATGAATCCTCGATCTGATGTTGACTTTTCATCACCGAAAATAGATCTAGATGTAAACTTACAGGATATAACTGTTGAATTCAATAAGCCACAGGTACCAGTTATTTTTCTGAAGTTATATGTAATGTAGTAAAAAAGTTAGTTTGCAAGAATTAAGAAAGGTGATCTGAAATTTTATAATGTACATGTGGAGTCCATTAACTTAGTCTTGTTTTTTTTTGAAACTGATTTTCACTTCGAAGAGAAGCTTGATAGCTGTTGTTCTCAGAAAGACAATAATGCTCAGTTTGAATTTGTTTGCCTAGTACTTCAGTGTTATGGAGCTTCTTGAGTCTATTGATATGATGACTCGAAATCTGCCATATAGGAAGTACAGACCTGATGTTCCAGTGCACAACAATGCCAAGACATGGTAGGTAACCTTAGACTTTGAAAATAATTTGTTAGTTATTAACCTGAAATAATTGCCAAGGAATTGCTCCTTTCTTAAGGAGGTTTGAACTCATTTCATTCTGAAAGGAGGTATTTTGGTTTTACAATTCTTTTTAAGCTAGCATTGTAGGAAGTTGAGGAGGACCTCATCAAACCAAAGCTGTGGATACAGTATTTGAAAACCTGTGATTGCACTCTTAAAGACCATTATCAGGAACTTAAGTCTCAGAGTATTTTTGTGTCATAAATTTGTTTAAGTGAAAGCCCCCCCTGTTACATGTCAAGTAGCTCTACAAGAACATAGCTATTGCCTAAAAACAGGCAAACCTTTGCAACACAGATGGCAAGGATTTGATTTCTTTTCAGGAGATTCCTTAAAAATATATTTTTATTACTCTCACACATGCGTGCATAGATTTGACAGCAATCTGTCAACTTTGTATGGGGAAAAGAGAGTAAAATTCTTAGATGTCTCAGCTCAGAAGTATGCTGTTAGTCTGGGGATTTCACTCTTCACAACTTGAATTTGTATTAAGTGAGAGTCTGAAAGGTATAGGAGTCTTTTCAATATATGAAAAGAAAGATAAGCTAAGATACATTTGTCTTTGCTTTTAGGTGGAAATATGTTATTGATGGCATCCTTAAAGTAAATGTTCAACCTAAACTCCAAATGTGGTCATGGGAACATATTTCACATCATAGGAAGCAAGTGAAGAACTATAAAGAGTTGTATAAAACAAAGATAACATCAAAAAAACCTAGTGAAGAAATCTTGAAGTTGTTGGAGGTTAGTAACTTTCTGTTGAAGGCTTAAATATTGTTCATCTTGATACTTGTTTAAACTTAAATGTTAAAATGTTCCTCAATCACTTCTAAGTTAAAATAAAATTTTCAGTGGCCATATTTGCAACTTGTCACTACCTTTCTTTGTTAGTAGTATGAACAAATATATGAGGTGAATCTTTAAATTAGAAACTGCAAGAAAAACAGCTTAAGCTGGTGTGCTGTTCTTTTCCAGGTTTGTTTTAAGTTTTCAGATTGAGTGAATTAATGTGGATTGCACGAATTGAAGTGCTTGCTGTTGTTTCCTGTAAACTGAGCTGTGGAATGTAACAATTGTTGAATTGTCAAAAATAATGTCTTATCTCTCTTCTAGGAATTTGAAAAGACCTTGGATATTTTTAACATCACTTTAGCAAGGCAGCAAGCAGAAGTTGAGGTAAAATTGCATCATTTAAATGAGTGTATGAATAACTGAAACATAAGGTTGTGGAGATTTTAGGCAGATGCCTTTTAGCTATGGTGATTGAATTGTGTACAATACAGTCTTTCAATTTTCCTTGTTCATGGTTTTTTATTATAAGGCATAGTTAGTTTATCAGCTTGTAATTAAACAAAAATTAAATAACTCCATATGCTCTTCCTTCAAAATGAACTGAGCTTGGATAAATCCCTTTCTATTTCTGATGGGAAAGATCTGTGTGGAGAATGTGGCCAAAGGATAATGGAAGTTAAATGGAAACACACCCAAAGCTGTCCCTCCTCACAGCAGCCTAGACTATTAGTTTATTCCTTTTTTTCATGAAACTGTGTTACTTTGAGCAATCACCTGTACTATGTTGACTCTTTGAGAAGAGATGCAGTGTTTCTCTTTGCAAATGTTACTCAGAGTACAGCAAATGCAGAATACATTTAAGAAGATTAGTGCAATTAGGCAAGATAATGTGACTTGAGTAGTTCAACTAATTTGTTAGCCTTGGTTTTCCTAGGTTAATGTACTGCTTAGTTATACATACAGTGTCTGAGTGTTTTTCTAGGTCACTGAAGTGAAATATTTGTAGTTTTTCTGAAATCTGTCATATTTCTCCATTAATAATTAAGGCACCTAAAAGTAAGCAGAAGAAGAAGTTTACAATCTGAAAGAAGGCAGTCATTAATAAACTTTATAAAGCTCAGTTACTGCCTGTGGCAGTGCTTGAGAGCAATTTGATTTTTTTTTTTTGTTTTGGTATGTGAAGTATATTTAATATAGTATAAATGCAATTGCTTCAGTCACAGATATTGTGCTGCTAACCTAAAACTCTGAAGAGGAATCTGTAAATTTGATTTTTCCTTCTATTTGTCTGTATGTACACCCCCATTTGAACGCTTGTGTTCCCATTAGTCAGGCTCTAACAGAACCAGAAGAAACATTCATGACTGTTTGCCTTCTGTTTGTCCAATCTGGAGTGCTTTTCAAGGGGTAGTGGAAGGTTTTGTTCTGGTTTAGTTCTCATTTGATTTTGTAGTGTATAGTTTATCTTGGTTTTATCTTTTTCCTTCAACTTCCTTCCTTCCCCCCGTGTGATTATCCTGCTTAAAAAGGTAATGTCATATTGCATTCCTGAGTACCTTCAAATCCTGAGTTTTAAGATACATGTCTGTAACATTTAGAAGTAGGTTGCAAGAAAATGAATTTTCAGTTTTTTGGGCTTTTAATCTTGCATTTAAAAAATGTTAGAAGTACATCTTGAAAAACGTGCTGGCTGATTATCTGAATATATTTCATAGTATTGAAAATCAGGTCACAGTGATTTTAAGTTGTGTTCTGTCTCCATCTATCTGCCAGGTTGCATCTGTTTTGTTGTTATCAGGTCATACCTTTGAAAAAGATTCAAAGGATTTAGAAGAGAAAAATCTACTACTGCTTCGGTATCCTGACAGTTAGCCTTAGGTCTGCCAGGTATTTAAAGGAGCACCCATTAGATGTGGGCTTAGTAAAGCCAGGCAAATGATCCTGCTGTTTGTGAAGTTTCTCTGTTTCTTAAAATCATACCCTAAGAGTTGACTTTCAAGGGCTTATTTTATCTAGACCTTGAAATCAAGCTCCTCAGAAATCACTTTCGTGATCACAGTGCTGATTTTCAGGCAACTTTGTAACCAGAACTTTATATTCCAAACCTCAGACCTCTTCTGCTTCTTATTGCAAGTGTTTTAAGTACCAAATAGTAGCTTCAGCTTCAGTAGCTAAGCATCAAGTCTCTGTATCAGCTTGAGAAATGTTACCCTTTCAGCCTAGGGCAGACTTTTAGGATTTACTTCAGTGAGAATGCAGGATAGAGTCATGGCATCATTTAGGTTGGAAATGACCTGGAAGACTAAGTTCAACTATTAACAGAAAATTGCTATGTCTACCAGTAAACCATGTTCCAGAGCACCACATCTACGTGCCTTTTAAATACTTCCAGGGGTACAGACTCCACCACATCCCTGGGCAGCTTGTTGCTTTGCTTGGCAACCTTTCAGTGAAGATCCTTTTCCTAACAGCCAATATAAACCTTCCCTGGCACAACTTGAGGCTATTTCTGCATGTTCAGTTTGCTTGTTACTTGAGAGAAGTAACAAGAGGCTGACCTACCTGGCTACACCCATCTTTCAGGTGGTTCTCTCTTCTAGTCAAAATAGTTACCTTGCTGATTAAGCTTTAAGTCTATGACTGCATTGGTTACTTAACCAATGTAAATGGAGGAGAGGGAAAGTTCAAGAAGATTCTTCAACAAATCTTTGTAGTTCCTATACTGCACAGATTATTTTTTTTTCTTCATTGTTGCAGAAGTGGCTTCTGTCTGCAGTCTCTCTTTCCCTGGGCTTTGGTGCCTGCTTCTGCCTCAGACGTGTGAAAGAGTCATAGCTTTAAACATCACTTATTCTCCATGGCAGTTGTCCTTCAGCACCAACCCCTCAGTATCCCAGAAATCTGTGATCTCACAGATTTAACCTTCTTTTTTCTAAGGCCTGTCCATTTTTTATTTGGGTCATTCGCTTTGTAACATCTGCTTGCTGATATGGTAGCCTTTATAAAGGTTAACCTTTATAACCTTATAACCTTTATAAAGAGGACTTTTGAGGATTTCTTCAAACTTCTTGTAGCTTTGTGTTGTTAGACTGACATTCTGCATCATCTCTCTGAGGTGAATCAATAGTATAAATCCAGAAGCCTTTACATTTTTGTGGTTAGTTCTGCCTTCCTTTGTCCAATAGGTGTGTAGGTATGACAAGTCCCTACAGAGGAGTGATTTATAGTCAGCTGTTTTTTTTCCCACTTGTGTTGCAGCATGCTGAGAAGGGATTCCTGTCTCACTTCCACTACAGTATCTTTAAATGTAGGGCTTATTTGCAAATGATTGTATTTTTTGGATTGTATTAGTCACAAAGAAAGTTAGTTTGTGTGGATCACTATAGTTCTGAGAACAAATTTGTCTCTTGGATCACTTGGTGTTTGTTTGCCATCCCCACGACAGACTTTCAGTGATCAATTTTGGATGCAGTCTACACTTCCTTTGAGGACCCAGTATTGGAATCATCGCTGGCATCAGATAGGGCATCCACTAGTTGTGGAAATAATGAGTGTGGGAGTAGGGAGGGCTTCCTTACTATTTTAACCATATGTATCACATGCAGGAATAGTTAGAGTAAATACTGTATTATGAGAGTAAATACTTTTTAAATTGCTTTGGGTATCCATGTTGAAATGAAAAATACAGGGCTAATGTAAAATTTGGCCTATGATGGCTATTTAATTGCTTATATATGTATTTTAAATTATTTAGAAAACCATTGCATATAATTTTGTGGTATTTTTATGATGAAAGCTGGAGAGAAAATCTGCTATGTAAGAAATGTTTATTGACCTTTTATATGCTCTGTTCCTTTCTTAAAGGTGGTTGTTATTATGCAAAATAAAATTGGTCCAATAATGCACTGTGTACTTGAAAAAGTGACTAGAAGGGAAACTAAATAAAAACATTTTGCCTTTTTAATGCTTGTCTGATGATCTTTTGATATGTTACAGCTGCTCTGGGTCTATATTTTTCTTAGGAAAATGAATAAAAAAGCATTAAGAAAATTACTTACCTGAGTATTTTTTAAATTTAAGGCAGCCAAGGCTGGATTGAAAATCTACAGACCCGGAGTAAAACAGGATGATGAAAATTCTGGTGGCTGGTTTAGCTGGATATGGAGCTGGTCGGGTAGAAAAAAGGATGAAAAAAGCCAAGAAGTCAAGGGTTCAAGTATGATAATTTACTGGTATTCTTTTTGTTACTAGGAATCTATTAGAGTCCTAGGTACCTAGCAGTGGAACTTGTAATCAATTTGTTACTGTATGCATTTTCTCTTAGCCTTTTCTTTTGCTTATATACTTATTAATTGCATGTAACAGAGGTTATACAATTGTACAACTCCTCCACAGTTCCTTCTGAGCTGTGTTTAATACAGTGGAAATTAATGGAATGTAAACAATTTTACTTGCATTCATTTTAAAGTTTGCAAATTTTGTGAAATGTATGTTTGATATATGAGGCACCTAGTAAAGATTATGGAACATAGAAAGTTAATCACAAAGGCTGCTCCTGTTGTTAGCAAGATAAGAAATAGAATAGGTAAGGAAAAAATTATAAGAGCATTTTAAAGCATGCTTTAGATTTGCAAGACTTAGCTTTAAACCCAAGGGTATTTTCTTTTGCTAATTCAGGACAGCAATGTTGACAGTATCTATTCTGTATTGTAGAGCTACCAAGCACAGAAAAGTGTAGGACAGTATTTGCATTTTTCAGATCTCTATACTCAGTTTAACTAACCTCTTGAAATGTGACAGGTCTTGAACAGCTGATGACACAGGAAGAGAAGGCTAAACTTTATGCAGCAATTGGATATAGTGAAACAGCTGTGGATCCAACCCTTCCAAAATCAGTAAGTCATAGCTGGCTGTATGGTATAGCTTCATCTACTAAAAAAATCTCCAAAGATGATAAGAAATCACTTTTGAATTACTTGAAGCTTTGTTTCTATATTTGAATATTGTTCTGATACCTTTTAATGAAATTACTGCACGTCAGTTTTCTGCATCCTTAGATGCAGTTTTAGTATAGTGGTTACAAAGCTTACTTTTGGATATTCTTAAATAGTAAAGAATAAATTTTTACTTGCTCTAACAAGAATAGGGTAATAAATATAGTGTGTTGTAGTTTAAATATTGAAGTATATTAATATATCATCTTACAATATTCAAAAGCTTTTTAAGAAAATGCACTAGGGAATCTTAATAAAGGATCAGGAAGTGCACTGTAATCTAAAATATGAGTTATAGTAGATGAGGTAGAATAAGTGATTATATATTGTATAAAGAATGAGATGATTCAAGGATTTTACTGGGAAAGAGCAACATTTTGAACCATTTGGAAACGGTCTGATAAATCCTCTTATTGTGTGATACCAAGGATGATATGATGAGCTGCTTTCTAGCTCTGCATCAGAGGGTCTTTTTCACAAAATTTGGTAAAGATACTAAAGACTCATATTTGTGAGGATACTCTGCCTCTTTGTAGACTTTTACACCAGCTATGATACGAGCTATGCGCAAAAGCAGTAGTTTCAAACTTAGTTGTAGCTTTCATCTCTTCATAAATTGTATCAAGATGGATATTAATGTATTTTATACTCCTATGTTGTTTTTTTTGGCATGTCTAGTATGAAGCCATGAAGTTCTCTGTGAACTTATTAAGCATGTCGATATCAATAAGAGAAAACACGCAAACTCCTCAGCTAATAGAATTTGCATTAACTGACTTGAGTACGGTATTTACCCAACGACCAGGTGCACAAGCAATAAGGTGAGCTTTCTCTATCAAACTGGTTTCACCTCTCATGAAATGGTGGTGATGATAGTAGGCATTTTAAGACCGTGTTATGATATTTAAGTGTCATTCCTTTTGCAGTCTGAAGTTGTTCTGCGGCTGAGGGATAAATCATGGATACTCTTCCCATGATTGAATTCTCTGCATCTCCAGAGCTTTTTGTTCCAATATGGATATGCTCCTTTTTTTTTATTTTCAGTTTGTCATTGTTATGTGCAAACAATCCAGTTACAAATTTGTTATTTGCTTTGAAAAGTGACTGTTAAGTTTCCTTTTGAAACTTAACCTCAGCAGGGTGATTTGTAACCACTTGTTTGTGGGCATTTAACATGATGGAAAAGTTCTTGTGTTCCCAGTTCACTTTTGGATTTGTGGAAGAAAGATGTAACTGATGATTTTTCCTTTGTTTTATGCTCTCAGTAGGTGAGTGAAAAGCATCTAGTGAAATATTTCAATTTTATTTCAAATGCACTTAAAAATTCTGGGAGAAGGTAACCCTCCTCTTTTAAACCTTGTTCCCTCTACTTTGAGATGAGTATAATATATGTATAATATTAAGATACTATTGATCTTGATTAGTTTTATGTTGAATTTTTTCTAAGGTTTGGCATCTGTGTTTTCTGTTGGTACTCTTATGCATCCAAATGGCCCTGACAATCCTATTGTACTAAGAAAAAGAGAAAAAAATAATGCATTTTTTACAGTGAAATATTTTTCTTAGAGTGTTGGGAGATAAAAAAATCTTCAACTGAGAGCTGTTGCAGAGGCATATAGCATTTTGGTTGAAAAAAAAATCCAAGATCCAAAAATTACTCTTGGAGTAATTAGACAATTTATCTTTGTTTTTTTCATTTCTCTGTGCCAGAACCATTTTGTCCCTTCTGTATGTCTGTTTCCCACTATAAATACACGTTCTAATTCCTGAAGTCACACTAAAGTATTCTCATTTGAATTTTGCAACTTTGCAGAATCTCTTAGCTGCCCTGACACCTGCCCTCATGAAAAGTGTATGAAGGAAATAAGTTAGATGCCCTATTGTACTTAGACAGGGGCAGCTAATAGACACAAAAGATAATGAAATGGAAAACAGATAACACAGGGATGTATGTATTAAATCCTTAGAATAAGCTGTTTATAGTTAAGGTAGGGTAGAAACATATTGTACTGGTTTACGTTTTATTTTTTTTTCCATCTAATTTTTTATACTCTTTCCATGTAATTGTACTTAGCCAGATGGATATTGCATCTGAACTGTGTGCTTACATTTCTGTACAGGTTTGAAACAAAAATCGCCTCACTTGAAGTTACAGGCGTGTCTCAAGAAAAGTGTACACCCCGTCTCCTGTCTTCTCGAACAGCCTATTCAGATGACAATACCTCACTTTTAAGCATAATGTTTGAGACTAATCCTTTGGATGAGAAAGCAGATCAGAGGATTAGAATAGAATCACAACCACTGGAAATAGTATATGATGCAGTAAGTAAATATTTGAATAAGTTATAAATCGTCAAAAATCCTACTTAATAGTAAATTTACCTTATTTTTTTAACAGATGACAGTAAATAACTTAGTGGATTTCTGTAGACCTCCAAAAGATGTACATTTAGAGCAATTGACATCGGCAACTCTGATGAAGCTTGAAGAATTCCGGGAGAAAACATCAACAGGCAAGTGCTGCATGCTCTTCTCACAGCACACTCAGACAAATTTTAGATTGTATGAGTGCTGAGTGTATCTTTCTCTATGGAGATGTGTGCATCCAAGTAATAGCTTTCTAACACCTAAATAAGGTGTTTACCACCTGCTCAGTTAGCATTATTTGCTATCATAATTTCATCTACATGATGCTTCTTTGAGAAGTGTCTATAGTGGTTCAGAAGAAATATGAAGAGCATATGTACTTAGCATATGTATTTTTACCATATGTACCTTCCTAACACACCACCTAAATAGTTGAATTATTCTATCTTATTGCAGTATGTTTATTCTAGGTATTGAATAATTTAATGTTTATATCTCCTTTAACTTTAACTGTTTCTACTTGTAGAAATATTTGTAAAATATGCTCCAAAGCCATAGATAATCTTTCAGTATTTTTTACTCCATACAGAGTTAAAAGAGTTTGTTACGTCTTGTGTTTTGTTCATCTGGTATGTAGAAGGCCTTAGTTATTTAATACTCCTGAAATACTGATTCTGAGATATTAATCTTCTAAGTTAACCTCTGAAACCTTTTCAGATTTCTTGCTTCTCAGGAAAGTATGCCTTTGTATAGATGTTTTTGATTTTCTGACTTCCTTGATGAATATTATTTTTGATTTGGATTGACTCAGTTCAAGGTCTATAAACTGATTTATCTGCTTTCCAGCTTATCAGTTTTATAGCTGTTAAACTAGTTTTCATTTCATCCTGCTTATCTCTAGAGATCTTGTATTTTAAGACATGAATGTAAGTCCTGAGTACTGTGAAGACTACACTGAGATCTGTGGACTTAATTTGTTCCAGTAAGGATGTCTGAGGCTTTGTAAATCAGAGATGTATCCAGCACAGTGTCCTGTTTCTGTGGATGGGAGTGGATGCAGAGGGGAGATATTATATAGAAATTATTTTTAAAAGGAAAAAACAAACAATAGATGTTTTATTAAACCTCTTATAATTTCATAACCTATTAATAATTAAATTGTAAATATAAAAAATCTGCATACTGAAGTGATAAAGATTTTAAGAAAACTCAAGCAAAAAGTTTATTTGATTACTTCTATCAGGCTAGTATTGGGAGGGAAATCAAGCATCAATAGTATTTTTATTCATTAGTTCTTCTTTGAGTGAACTGTGTAATTAAGGACTAATATCAGATTAACCAGAATTATCAGCTTCCTTGTCTTTTCTTTCAGAAATTTCTTGAGCAATATTGACTATATTGATGCAACAGTTCATTGTTGATTTCTGAGATGAAATTTTAAATTTGCTTTATATACAATATGCTTGGTTCTCTGCTCATTAGCAGCAAAAATAGTGGTGTTGATCATAATTAATATTTTGTGAAAATACGAAATCGTCCTCTGTATTTATTCCAGTTCAGCATCATAATTAATATTTTGTGAAAATACGAAATCGTCCTCTCTGTTTATTCCAGTTGAGCATATCATTGCTGTAGAGGTATATCCAATACTGTTTATACCCTCACAAGAATGCCATGTTGTCCAGAGTAACCTAAAACCTTGTTCCAGTCACAAATGAAAAATATGATGATAATGTCTCAAAATATGCAGTGCATTTCTTGTAAAATCTTGTGAGTTTCAGAGAATTGCCAGTGAAAAAAGATTTGATCTGCAGAATATTCTGATGCAGGAGACTATGCTAAGCTCAGAGGTAGAATAAGAAAAGTGGAAACATAGAAGTATAATTATTATGTTCAGACCCGCAGTCCTCAAGAATGAGTTCTTAACACTTTTCTTTGAAGCAATAGAAGGTAGCTGGAAAATATAGGGGAACTGTGAACTGCAAAATTGATGGAACTTGCTACACTGGAGTAGTTATGATTTTCAGCATGAAAAAACATTTAAAAAGCTTGGTTTACCAGAGCTCAGTTTATGGATTTTACTACATATTTTCCCAAATAAAAGAAACGAGAAAATATTTACTTGACCTTTCTACATCACTCAAATTCCGCTAGCCAGTGCAAACTGATAAAATCCTGCTCTTCTTGTTACTCCAAGTTGTTTTGTCTTGCAAATCCTGAAATGTAGTTGTCATCCAGTGCTTTACTGACTAGCCTAGCTCTCCTCTGACAGGGCAACCTTTGATAATGTAGCAGATTTAATTGTTTTCTTACCAGTGGATGTGTTTACTGTCATGTTGTTATCTTCATAATTCATTGTCTCTACTTCTGTGATCATCAGCTTGTTGTAAACGGTAGATATTTAATGAGTTGTGGCTACATCATAAGGCAATTTCCAGATCTAACTTGGAGCAATACCATTCATTCTTCAGCTGAGTGAAAAAGCAGAATTTGATCACAAATCTTATGAATGTCTGATTTTCCCAACTAATTGCATGATTTTTGAACTTAATTTTTGTAAGATCATATATTTGCATATCTTTGGTGTCTCAAGATGGAGATGTTTGTCAGCATTTAGTGTAAACCTGTGTATCTCAGTATCAAAAAACACTAACAGTTTGGCTAGTGTAGTTGGATACTCAAAATAAGAAATTCTAGAGCAATTAGATTTGTAAATCTATGGAACATAGTGGGTTAATTAAGTAATTTCAAAGTTGCAGTTCACATTCCAGTTCTTCTCTAATTTCATCTCTGCTCAGTGGGAAGTATTTTTGAGTTTGCATATGTCACATTGTTGTCTATACTTGTCACACTATTTCCTATCATCGTTTCATCTACTTGATGCTTCTTTAAGCACTGTCTATAACGAATGAAAGAAGAAATATGAAGAGCATATGTACCTTAGTTATTTAGCATATAGAGTTTGTTTAAAATTAGATCTGATTTTCTTTTTGTCACTTTCTTTTAATCCTACAGGTTCTGTATGAATTTCTTTTGTTTGTTTGTATTTAATAATTGTACTGTTTTTTCAGGATTGTTGTATATTATTGAAACCCAGAAAGTTCTTGACCTCAAAATAAACCTCATGGCTTCATACATCATTGTTCCACAAAAAGGATTCTATGACCATACATCAAATTTACTGCTGCTGGATCTTGGTAGCTTTAAAGTATGTATTTACGTAATAACGTAATTTACCGATAAGAATAATTCAGCTTTTTACCTGATTTACAGTTTCTTAATTTGAGTTTCATGGTCATGAACAGTATCATAGTACTTACTCTTACTCTTACAAGAGGGAGACTACCTCTTCCAGTGTATTTATTAAGTATTTATTTTAAAGTGCTTTGTAGTCAAGGCAAAAGTTTCTGAACTCTTCTCAGCGGATTTGTTCTGTGCAAAAGAATTGCTAGAAAATACTCCTTCCCTAGCAAGAAACTACTGTTGATACTTTGGACTGTTATGTGGAAAATGTCTAGTAATTTTTTACATTGCCTTACAATATAAAATAGTGAACTTTGTTACATGATTAAATGGTATTCTTATTTTTCATATTATTATTACTTACCCTTTAATCACTGAATTTACTTTAAAATGAGGAAAGTAAACATACTGGCAATTTTTAAGATAATTTGGATGAGATTGGGGGTGTGTTTGAGATAATGATTTATTTTTTTGACTTTTCCCTTGCATAAGGTATGTAAAATTATAATTTATCACTATAAAAAAGGAATATACTTTGAAATAAAATATAAGAGACTTTATTATTAGCGGTCTTCTTCTTACTCAGTGATGAACTTGTGTACTTCAGGATAAGTGATCTTATATGCATATAGGCAATTTACTTTTTATTTACTTGTATTCTGGGTAAAATTGGTTCTGCCACTTAGTATCTGTTTAGATTGCTGTCTGCTTTTTAGCAAAAATTTGTTTCAAATCCTAAGATCTTGCTTATGAGAATAAGTTTTCTATGTTATTTCCACATAATTACTTCTGAACGTGTGATTTCAGCTTGAATTATAGAACAGTTTGGCTTGGAAGAGACCTTTAAAGGTCATTGAGTTTAACCTCACTGCAATGAGCAGAGACATCTTTAACTAGATCAGGTTCCTCAGCCACCTGTCCATCCTGACCTTGAATGTTTCCAGGGGTGGGTGTACACCTCCTCTCTGGACAACTCATGCCAGTGTCATACCACTTTCATTTTAAGAAAATTCCTTATATCTAGTCTATATCTACTCTTAGTTTTAAGGTGTTACCCCTTGAATTGTCAGACCAAGTCCTGGTAAAGTCTGTTACCATCTTTCTTTTTGGCCCACTCTAAATACTGAAAGGCTGCTGAAAAGTCTCCCCAGAGCCTTCTCTTCTTCAGGCTGAATAGCACCAGCTCTCTCTGCCTTTTTCTTAGAGGAGATGTGTTCTGCTCCCTTGGCTATAGGACTTGTGCTCCAGATCCCTTCCTAGGTCTTTTGCCCTTCTCAGGACATATTCCAGCACCCTAATGTCTGTGTTGCTGTGCGGAACCCCAAATAAAGTATAGTATTCAAGCTGCAGCCTCACCCGTGCCAAGTACAGGGGAACGAACAATCCCTCCCCTGGTTCTGCTGGCCACACTGTTGCTTTTGGCCACCTGGGTACTCGCTGGCTCTCATTCAGATGGCTGTCAATCAGCTTGACCTTTTGCTCTCCTCCCTGAGCTATGTCACTAAGCAGAGGGATTCTCTGCTTGGGCACACCTCCCACAGGTGTGCTCACTGCTGCTGTCTGCTGTTGGCATAAGAGTCAGACACATCCTGCAGCCTGGCACCTGGGTGGCAGCATGTTCCCACCAGAGCTCTGATTAGGGGCATCAGTTGTGCTGATGATTTGGTAATGGGCTGGTGCAGTCCAACTGCAGGTCTGTGCAATAGGTCATGTTTAAAAAGAATGTGTTGGATTGCTTCAGAAAGTAGAATTAGTGAAGAAGCTTACTCTGTGGATACTAAAAATTATGTGATCTGGTTGTAAATCCAAGTTATTTCAGTGACAGATAATTTCACTTGCTCTTCTGAGTATTAGTCATTTGTAGGCAGTTTGTAGGGTTGGTACTATGTAGTTGTTTGTGTGCTTGAAACAGCCTCCTGATAGCCTACTTCCCTTTCCACCCCATACAAGATTACTCTTGGAAGTGTTACATAGAAGAACACATTTCAAATGTAGACTTCAGTGTGTGTGGCATTTTTTTCCTGAAGTGGATGAGTAATTTTTGTAGTGAGTGTGACTCCTAGGTTGGTTCCTCTGATTTAATAGAATTTAGAAATACCATAAGAAAATACCAGAGAAAATTTAGTTGCCTGTCAGGATATGATTCGTAGTGCTGTATTCACTTCGACTGACATATGCTTTAGTGAGAGGTGGGTCGTTTGTTGAATGAGAATGTTTAACACAAAACAACAATCTTTTCCCCCAGTTGCATACTGGAAAAGATCAAGCCCCAGGAGGAAAAATGGCATGTAAAATTAAAACTGTGCCTCAGTAGATAAATAGGGTTATTGATTTAGTCATTCTGAATTTGCATCTCCAAGTTATTTTTAACATAAAAGTTACAACGGACATAGAGTCCAGCAGTACTGAAAAATAAATGCTGTGTCGTAGATGCTAGTTTTTCAACCTCTTTTAGTTCCTTTGAATATTGCCTGGGTTTGACAAAACCAAATATGAATCCAAAATTATTAGACGTGTAAGGATGAGGACAGACACATTTCATCAGAGATGAACATCAGGGAGGATACATACAAATGTGAAATACCAGAGAAGTATGGGTGTCCCAGAGCTGAATCAAAGGACTATTGACTGATACTAAAGGAAAGACATTGATGATGAACAGTCCAAATCATCTTTTCCTCTCTAATGTGTCACAGCTGAATTCAACAGAGTTCAGAAATACCTTTCACGTGTCTGAGTTGCTTAATGCAGTAATATTTTATATATAAAAATTCTGAATGATTATTCTACTGATTAAAAAGGGTTTGAGATTTTATACTTTGGAGTATAAGTCACTTATTGAAGAAAATTATTCTGTACATAGTATATAATATATTTTAATTTGCTTTTTGTTCCTTTCTTTGTGGAAAAATGGTGTTAATACTCTGATTTTTGTTTTGGTGCAGTCTAGAAATCTTAGATATTTGCTGTGCTGTGACAGTTGTAAGACTGTGGTCTATAGTGAGGACTGATTCATTTGTTATGGTAGGAACAAGTATTTATAGAATTAGTGCCCTGAATATTTCTGAAATTGATTTATACTTTTTTTTTTTTACATATTTTAAGATGACAAGCAAAAGTCGTTCTGATTTATCAAAAATCAAAATAGGGCAAACCTCAATTGAAGATATAATGTCCAGAGCTTATGACAGTTTTGATGTCCAGCTCAGTAGCATGCAGTTACTGTACAGCAAACATGGTAAGTATTCATGAAAGTAATCTTGCTTTATATGACTGAATACAATGCGATGGTGGTTGTGCCTCATATTTGTAGCTGAAGCAGTGGAGAATCTTTTGGAATGTACTTCTCCAAACATAAGTGTTCTAAATTCAGTAGTATCAACATACGATGAATTTCCAAAACATACCTTTAGGACTTCAGTTCCAATTTTAGCAAATTCATAATAAAATTCCTATTGTTGAATACATCTCATTTGATTTGTTGCATAGTGAGTGTAAGACTGTAATTACTTTGTTTATGGTATTTTCCTTCAATGCCTTTGCTTTTCTCCAGACTTAAAGCAGAATCCACAAGTAGTTGTAGGTTTGATCATTTTTTTGAGGGTAAGGAAAGAATGTGAGTTGAATTACTTCAATAAGGTATCAAAGGAAACTTTAGTATTTTGGGAACTAGCAACATAGAGTCAATCAGAGACTTTTTAATAATTTAATTCCTAATCTTTTGGGTTTAATTCAATTTAATGATTTAACTCTCCAGGGTAGAATACAGAGCCTAAACTCCCAGTACTACACATGTTAAGAATTGGGTCCCGGGAAGTCTATCCCATGGATGCTGTAGCTGTGAAGATGAGAGTAGGAGAAATCATTAATTAGTCTTGTATGTCCGAAGTTCAGATGTATAAATACATCTGTTGATAGAACTATAAAAGAGATTGTGGCACCTGAATTTTTAGGAATATGTACTAATATCAGATACTTGAATTCTGTGATGTGTACTGAGAAGGAATCTCTTTCAGTATTTAAAGTAGGTTTTCTCTGCTCTTGTAGATGAGAACTGGCGAGAAGCTCGGAAACTGAAAAACTCATCTCAGTGTATCTTGCAGCCCTTGGATGTAAACCTGGAATTTAGCAGGGCTATGGTTGTTACAGATGCAAGAATGCCCAGGTATGTATTTTCCGAATTTTGAAATTTTATGGTAAACTACTTTTTTGAGGGGAAAAAGAGGAAAAAATAAGGATCTGGTTATACCTGTGCACTTTTACATTGGCTATATTTAAATATTGAAAGTAAAATACATTTATCTAGAAAAATAGAAAATAAATTAAAATAAGTTTTCAGATACCAAAGAGGTGATAGAATGTTGCAGTAGTATGCTTAAAATATTTAAAGATTTTTATTAAAGACAATTAAGATATTACTACCTCTTCTAATTCAGTCTTCCTAATAGCTACATTTCAGTTCTCATTGAAAATACCAAAGAGCTAAAAATCTGAATTTAAAATCAGTCTATAAATACCAAAAATATTTTGAAAAATAATGGGCTGTCATACTCCCTCTCTTGTGACTTGGCTTATTGTTCTAGTTAGTTTACCTGCTGTGGAAACAGCTCTTAATGCCTTGCATTTGCACTTAGGGTTGTTTAGTGAAATCTTTTTAGTTATAGAAATTGTACCAATCAGAAGAAAATAATAAGTACTGTTAATAACGATCAGTGATTGCATGATGTAATGCTGCCACCTTCTGGAAGCCTGGGAGGCCAGATTTTGAATTTTGATGCTTACAAAACATCTTAATGTTTTCCCTCCTTACTTTTTCTCTGTTGAAGACAGTCAAATAAGGGGAATGCAATTCACAGGAATATTTTTATGTTAGAAAGTGAGATTTCATTTCTGTGGTCATATAACAGAATGACATAATTTTAATGTAGGTTTGCAATTCACATCTCTCAAAAATTACATTGGTATAACTTGGATTAAGGGGTGTCTTCTCTTAATGTGTACACGTCCTGCAGTATTGCAGTACTACCTGTCTGACTGTCTTGGCTACCTTATGTACTTTGGCAGTTCATGTGTCAAACAGATTCTGGAAAATTCCTGCGTAATTTTTCTCTATATTGCATTGGGCACGAATGATGAACGTTAACTGTAGCTTTTGTGTCAGCAAGAATCCCCTAAACTTTAGTAAAAATTTTAGCATAGTTGAATAGGGTTAAGTATATAGTTTAGTTGAATATTATGCTCACATCAGTTACATATATATATAAAAATATATTTTTAATGTACATGTATCTGTTCCTTTTTATTTCAGTTTTTATAAACATACTGTCATGTAAACCCAATATTATATTTTTCTGGAGTTTTTAAATTAATATTTGGAACTGCCTGCATAGAACAGCATAGTTCTGTTGAGAAAAATGAGTGGAAAGATGTTGCTTTTACAGCAAAACCTACCACCAGAATTGTTGTTTAATGTAGTAGATGTTTACAAATTAGTTCTTAGTTTGGAAGCCCCCTGCTTTATATTTAGTCATCTGAAAAGCAAATGATTGGGTGTCTCTATTTTTGATTCTTTGATTTTATGTCTTTCAATGACCATTAAACTCATTTGACTTCCTTGCAATTTTCTTGCTCAAAAAAGTAATGAATTTACTAGGCTTTGCCCTGACTTTGTTTAGAAAGGCACATTTCTATATTGCTACCTTGAGGAGAATACTCATTTAGGTAATTTTGGTAATGACTGTTGGATCAAAGGATTTTCAATGTTCATCTCTGTTATCATCTACTTATACTTCCTAATCATTAAAATAGACTTTCATTCTGGATGGATGTGAATATCTGCATTTGTTTCATTTCTGGTAATAGGATGCTCCTTATGGTTTCTGTTACTTGAAATTTGGAAGCACTAATACGATTCTAGCACTAATTCTGTAGTTTTACAGCCTGTGTAAGGTTTTATATTTTTTTGATATTTGTTTTATCCTGTAGTATGGTCCCTCCATTTTCTGGAAGAGGTGTCTGAGAGTCTGTCATACAGTTTTTGAAGGTGTATGAAGAAAGTATTAGGATAGCAATGTTAAGAGCATCCTATATAATAACATTCATTATAAACACAATAAAAATTCCAGTGTGAAGGAATGTACCGATTTGCAGCTTTGATGGTGGCATTCTTTTAACATTTCTTTCTGACCACAACCAGAATGAACTTGAAGGAAGTTTCTGCAGATTTCCTCATCAGTTGAAGCACTTACCTTCTCTGTGCCTCAGTTTCTGCAAATGGGGTGTAATTGATTTTCCATACGGAGGTTTCCAAACCTTAAAAGCTTTTGTTTAAAGAGCAGTGTAGAGAGCCCAGATTATTTGCATTTGTCTGCTTTGTGTCTGCTGAGTGCCTTCCTTCTAACTGTATGGACTGTCTGTTGTACAGACACTTATGAAAAATGTCTTGACAATGTACACAAATTTTTGTTGAGAGGTTTAAGTGCAATGAAGCTGAGAATTGCTATTGTATATTTAATTGCTATTGCTCCTCCAACAACTGAGGAGCACAGAGGAGGGAGAGGTCCTTCAAACCTGGTAGTTACACATCTACCTTAACCATCTCCATAATAATAAAATAACAAAAAAGGAAAAAGAAAAGAAAAAAAAAAAGGAAGAGTCTAAATCTCTCTCTGACAGAACTGGAATTAAGAATTAGAACAGTAGTTGAGAATTAATCTTGTAAGTTAAGGATGTGAAGAAATTAATAAAACTGTTTTCTGTCACAGTTTAACATGTACAATTTTGTGCTTCCTTAAGTGTCAGAAACTGTTTCTTCAGATACTCTCATAGTATCAAAGTTAGCTGAGATGGGTTGAAAATATGGAGCTTTTTATTCTCGCATCTTCTTCAGTCTTTAAATTTTATGCCACTTTGAAGATTCAGGTGTGAGTTAAGCACATCAAAAGTGGAAGGAAGTAGGTTGTCTTGTTCCTTACACAGTATGCATCTGGTGCTCCCTGTTACCTGTTGAACAGACCTCTTTATCTCTTCTAACTAGAAGTTGTAATAAAAACACAATATGTTCTTTGAGCAGATTTTCTGCTTGCTTCTGTTACACTCACTTGTATGAAAAACAAAGTAGTGCTTTAAATCTTTAAAAACTCATTGTGCATGTTTGATGTGATTCTACTTCTTTTTTGTCCAAATGGTATTCTATTACACTTAAAATATGTTTTACTGTTTTAATTTTTAAAGATGATTATTTTATTCTTTTATACCCTGTATGGCTTTATGTTTATTCTTTTGTTAAATATCTAGACTACTGCTGTAGTGAGCTTAACTATACATGAGTTCTAGGAAGTATTCTGTATTCTTTTTTTGATCTTTTGAGCCCTAAACATTCACGTGCAAAAAACATCTCCTCCTTCTCTTCTATAAAAGACCGTGTAAAAGTTCAGTTATGTGATTTATTGTAAGTAATTAAATTAAATGCATGAACATGAGGGGGCAATTTCTGATTGTAAGGAAACTGTGCCTTACGTAACCAAACTAGAAGTGGTTATCGGTAGTATTTGTAGTCCTGATCCACAAGACTTTGTAGCAAATGGAATATCAATGACACTACTAAGTGGATAGTTGCTGATATATATATATATATATATATATAAACACATAATACATGCAATGGTTAGATGAAGAATTTTTGGACCCAGAGGACTTCAGTGTTTTTCAGAAGAAAAATAATGTGAAGTTTTATTGAAATAATTTTAAGATTAATTAACTGTGGAACTTTTGATGTTGTTCTTTAAAAAATAGGTTCAAACTGTCAGGACAGTTGCCTTTACTTTCTATCCAAATATCAGACCAGAAGGTGACAAGTATCTTGGAGCTAATTGATAGCATTCCTAAGCCAGAAAGTGCGCCTGCTACCAGTTCTCCTCCAAAAATGACTGAGGTAAGATTTTTAAGAGATTTCATTAAAAACTATCAGAAAACTATCAAAAAATCAGAAAAAAACCTTCTTGATATTAGCATTCCAGTTTTGAAAGGTTCACAGAAAAGTGATGAACAAGTGTTGACTTCATGCCTCTTGAAAAATTTAGCTTTTTCTCTAAAGCTGTAGAAAATTTTCTTGCTGTTGAGTTAGTTGATTATTGAACTTTAGCTCATAATTATGAAATAGTTGTCAAGTGCTTGGATTTAAAATAGAAGCCCTCAGAGTTTTACTATTATGGGAATTAATTAGTAGTTCATAATAATCTTGACTAATAAGCATACTCAGTTTTGTTGAGGATTCGTTTAATTGTACCTTCAAATGTATCATAATGCTGCAGAATTTAGATTCAGCTGTTTCGTTTAGTGAAGAAAACATTAAAATGCTGGAATTTTTGAAGTTCAAGTATTATGTCATGTTATATGAGAGTTTCAAAAGTCAAGCAATAAATACTCACTATCTGTTTTATAAACAATGCATGCCTGGTAAAAGTAGTAGTTTTTTTTTTTCAGCTGACCTCGGTGCTTTTCCCATTTCAAGTCCTTTACACAGTATAGCTCAAGGGTGGAAGTTTCCCCTTGCACTTGTATCAGTTAGGAGTTTGGAGAGTGGTTCTTGCTCTTTCGCCACCCCCTTTCCTTGGTGAAAATGGTTTGGCTCACTGTTTTATAAATTCTTCAAAACAGAAGTTTGTCCCCTTCTTATTTTTCCTGAAAAATGTATTTCACCTTTTGAGCTGTTCTTAACAAAACTAGGAGATTAACTCATAGTTACTAATTTTTGACATGACTAGTGTTTGTGATCTGGCTATGTTTAATGCATGTGTAAAGCAGTCCTCTTATTAGAATGTATGTAGACTCTTTTAAAAGTCAAAGACAAAATTTTCCTCTCTGTTTTTCTGTCATTTGTAAATACTTCTAACAATGTTATTTAGTAACTCATGAACTTGTTCCTACAGAAATAGTGGTCATCTTTGTATTTGGGGTTTTTTTAAGATTATTTGATAATTATCTTTCCATCTTTGTACAAATTATTCTGCACTGTTCTGGAAGGCTGTTACTGCAGTTTGGTATTTTCTGTGGGTTTTATTAGCGTAATATTTATTAACAGTTAATGCAGCAATTTGACATGCATACCTATTGAAGAGCATTTTTCTTCACGTGGTTCTTGCCATCTCTTTAGTGGTGCCATTAAAATTTTAGCTAATTCTGACTTAATGGTATGCTAATAGTATACCCAGCCAAAGCCACCTTGGTCTCTGTTGTTTTGTGCAACAAATCACAAACTAACTTTTTTTGAGGGTAGGTATTGGGACTTCACTTTTACAAGAATAGAATTTGCATGTATAAGATGCACATTGTCCTCTGCTTTATAGCACTGACTATACTTGAATTTAATTATAGAATTTAACTGTTAAGTCTCAAGTATTTTAAGTGACCTTGAAGTAATTAGTATTGCCTGTACATTAGTTGTGATATACAGTAGATGAGGTGAGGAAAGACTGTGGACCAAGTATAAATATATTTGTGTTATATGTGAATCCAGATCAAAACTTAGGCTTAGACCTGTCTGCTCAAGCTTCTATTTACTTCAGAAAATGACAGACTTTAATTGCTAGTATTAAATTCAGTTAATTTGAGTGGATTTTGGGCTTTGATGGTGGCAGATATACTACCATGCTTTCATCCTTAAAACTGTAATTCTTCTGGACTTTGTTAACATCCCATAATTTCTGAACTGAAAAGAACGTGAAATCCTTTGTCAGAGGGCTGTTTTCTTTGTTATGTTCTGAGTTAGTGGTGGAAGTGATCTTGAGCTGTGAAAACAGAAGACATTTTGGAACAGATCCTTCTACATTTTTGCACTCAGCATTTTAGTCCAAGAAGACACTTCAGTGTATAAGTTCATTTTTCATGATTTGTACTATGAAGTCAAATTTCTTTTTTTTGCCCTTATTTTCATAGAATGTGGAAGTGTTACAGATGAGACATTTTCACGTATTTCTTAAATACTTAGTCTATTTATTACTTGTATATCACCAGCTGGGGGTTTATGTACAAAATCACAAACGGGATGGGACTGCTGAGGAACGTGCCTTGAGCTGTTTTGTTTTTCAGCATCAGTCTCATTACATGATTATGACAATGGGAAGATGCCATCAGCTCACATCCCAGGCAGCAGACCAAGAACTTAATGTTACAACACACTTTATAAGTTTTTTGACCAATCACACAAAGCAAAAGCACATTGACAGTTGTTCTATCCAACCACTGTAAGCACACGTACCTTTGGTTAAAACAATGCCTGCTTGTTGTGAATACATTACCTGCTTGTAAGCCTTAAAACACAATGCAAGAGCTCCATTATTAAGCTTAAAACTTCCTAATATCTTGCTAGATAAACTTTTCTGTAGCTTAGGGAGTTATTCTAGACAGGGGTTAATACACAGACCATTGTTCTATTTGTCATTGCTTTTCTACTTTGTAAATAATTTTTCTGCTGATCTATCTCATGGCTGCTGCTTAGCTCCAATCACATTTCTGCTGTCTCTGAGGCCTGCCTTTTGCAGCTTTCCCCAAACCCTCTGATTTTGTGGATTCCCACACTTGTAGACATGAATATGTTCAATAAAATCAGATCATGTAGGCTGGAGACAGAGATATGGGAATGTTGAGCTTGAGATGAAATTGTAGCCTTGGAAACAATATTCAAGATGTTTTTGTTGCCATAATGTATCTATTTGATACTGTGATGTTGTGAATAATTGTCTGAGCCTGAACTTTGAAAAGTGCAGTAACAAAGGAGAGGAGAAGATGTGGTGGTGCAGGGAAAGAGCTGTTTTAAACTGTGCAGTCCAGAGCCAAAGGCACTCAAGAAGAAAGGGCACACAGTGCACAGTGCTCTTACTTTGATACTCTGTGCAAGGCACATCTATAATACACGTGCATGTGGAACTTGCAGGTGAGAATTCTTTACAAACTCAGATTGCTGAGATTGCTTTCTGAGACTTGATGATAACTAAATCATTTGGATACTTTTACTAAGAGCATTTAATTCTATCATATATGAAACCACGTAGAGTGGAAGATTCCTGTTCTAGAGTGCACTCTAGTGGCATTTCACATATTTTCAGTTACTACTCTGAGTTGTGCCTAACTGCATTTCACAGTTGAAGACTCAGAATCATAGATTATCCTGATATGTAAAGGACCCACAAGGATCGTCGAAGTCCGACTCCTGGCCCTGCACAGGACCATCCCTAGGACTCAACACCATATACTGCAGAGCATTGTCTAAACATTTTTTGAACTCTGTCCAGCTGGTGCTGTGACCACTTCCCTGAGGAGCTGTTCCAGTGCTCAACCGCTTTCTTGGAAAGGGACCTTTTCATAGTGTAAACCTCCCTGACACCCCTTCATGCTGTTCCCTCGAGTCCTGTCACTGGTTCCCAGAGGGAAGGGATCAGTTTTAGCCCCTCTGCTTCCTCTTGTCAGAAAGTTGAAGAGTACTGTGAGGCCTCCTCTCAGTATTTTACTAGTTGTTTTTTTTTCCCCTTATGTCTGAAGCAGTGCAATTCAATGAGGCGAAGTGCTAGATTCCACACTTGGGTCACAACAACCCCAAGCAGTGCTACAGGCTGGGGACCGAGTTCCTGGAAAGCTGTCCAGCAGATAAGGAACTGGGGGTGCTGGTTGACTGACAGCTGAACGTGAGCCAGTGTGTGCCCAGGTGGCCAAGAATGCCAAGGACATCCTGGCCTGTACCAGCAATAATGTGGCCAGCAGGACCAAGGCAGTGATTATCCCCCTGTCCCTTGACACTGGTGGGCCCTCACCTTGAATCCTGTGCTCAGTTTTGGGCTCCTCATGAGCCCTCCTCATGAGAAAGGCTGAGGTGCTGGTCTTTTCTCCCAAGCAAAAAGTGCCTGGATAAGAGTAAATGGCCTCAGATTGCGTCAGTGGAGGTTTAGATAGGGTATTAGGAAAATTTTTTCACCAAAATGATTGTCAATCATTGGAGCAGGCTGCCCGGTGGATGAGTCACCATCCCTGCAGCTATTTAAAAGACTTGTAGATGTGGCTTGCCAAAAACTATGTCTCTTGCAGTGCTAGGTTTATAGTTGGACTTGGTGATCTGAAGGGTCTTTTCTAAACAAAATGTTTCTATGTTTCTGTGAACTAGAAAGCAGTCCTGTCTGCTCTAATGTTTTGTGTATCTCTTTTTCTTTTTTCCCCACCCAGCACTTGTGTTAGTTTTGTAAAGAGCTGTTGATCTTTATTGTTCTCTGAAGTTGCTGTATTGTAATCCTTTGAGGGACTAGGTTTTGTCTTTTATGATTTTTCATATCATGTGCCATTTCTAACCATCTTTTGGTCTGTGAAGTTGAATGTTTGAACCTCCTGTCTTTTGTAGTGTGTTCTCTCTAGTTAGATGGAAGTGCAAAAGTTGCTGCTTCTACCTATTTTAGGCCTCGTTTAGGCATCCTTATAATTTTAGTAATGTGTTTAATTTTATTGAATTGCACTTAAGCTAAGTTGTAAATTGCACTTTCCCTAAGTTGTAAAACTTGGATGCAGTATATATGCATGCAGTAACATGAGCAATAAATACAAGAAAAATTTTTATATCTCCTGTTTCAGGCTACACTGTCACCTGTGCTTCCAGCACCACATTCGTCTCAAGGCGTGTATTCTGTTTTGGATCTTCATTCATTTCCTGAGTCAGGTAGTATAATCTGTTTTAAGGTCTTGCTTAAAAAGTGGGTCAAGTCAAGAAGTTTTTGAGTTCTTCGAATTAATTTATTATTCTTACTGTAAGGAAGGATATGGGGCTTTGTTTCAAGTTCTTGAGGGCTGAGTAGTGTAATAGTCTGTTTAGCTTATAATTGATGCTGTACAAACTACTTGTAGCAATATACTACATATAGCAATATATATGTACATATTGCTATATATAGCAGTAAAATTCTGTATTCTTGTTTTTGTCATTCCCTTCCTGAGGGTATAGCAAGAAAATTTTGTTTGGTATGGTGGGTTTATTTTTGTCGGCATATGTTATTATTGCAAATCTGTATTCAGGGCATTTGAAGTAATATGAACTTTTTAGCTTTAGCATGTACTTAGTCCTCTGATGATGGTTTTAATTATTTTCTTGTGGTGAAGGATTTCTCTCTTATTTAGGTGGATTTGTTTAAATTACAAGGTAGGGAAATGATAACCATTAGAAACTGCTTTGTTTTTATAAACAAACATTTTGGTTTGTACTGGATAAAGCAGAAGATTGGCTGTGGGAGAACCAGTTGTGTTCAACACTTTCTTGCTGTTCAAAACAGCTTAGCTAGATCCTAATATTTCATCTAGTAGTTACATTATAAAAATAATCAAACATATCAGTATTATTTCAGTATCAGTTATGTTTGTGATGCCAAAACACTCAACTGGAGAAACAGACGACTACTACTTTCTTAAGTTAATGTTTTTTGTGGTTAGCAAACACTAGCAAAATTATTGGCAAAGTTACTATGTCTGTTTCATAGCTTTAAATTCAGTGTGTATGCAGTATGTGTAAAAATATGTGTTTGTGCATCTTCGTCTGTTTTTATATAAACTCCTTTAAGAGTCATGTCTTTCAGTTCTTAAAAACTAGGCTGAAGTGAGAATGCATGCTGGCAACAAGTAATTTGAGAAAGTAATAGCTAGATTTAGATTGGAATCAAGTCTGATTTTTAATCAAGTCTATACTATACATACAGTTATACAGTCCTTTTAAGTGATTTATGTTAATTCTCTATCTTTACTCTCCAAAATCTCAGAGCTGTTTTTAAGCTTTACAAAATACTTCATCTTATTTGTTGAGTTTTTTAGAAGGATATTTCTTCCACAGTTACCTTATACTTGAGTGTTTATGTTTTTACATGAAGACGACCTTCACAAGACAGTGTAATCTATTTATCCTGGTTATATTTCTGCACTAATGTAAAGTGAATTAAAAGCTTGATAGTTCTTAGGAGTCTCTCTGAAATGGGAGATCTACAGCAGCAAGAAATTCTAAGTAGTGTGGCTGATACTGAGGCCAATGCTCCTGTACTGTCAACAGCAGTCTGATCAGCAGATGAGTTAAGCTGTTAGGTCACACCAAAGGCAAGACAAAGCATCGATTGTGCTGTCTTTTGCAAAGCCAGAAGTAAGAGAATGCTGAAAGGAATTAGCTAATGAGATCTGAAGTTTATGATGACATAATGGAGGCAGCTGTAGGTTTGGTGTAAAGTTGTGGAGGCTGGAATAGGGATGGTTATGGAAACAGATTTTATTGCTAGTTGTCAGCTAGATACTTGTATATTTAAGCTTTTATGGATGTAGACGTAAAAACTCTAGGTTACAATACTGTAAAATATTGGTTGTGTAAACTGCATATGTAATGATGTTGTGAATTAATCCTTAGAATCAGAAGAAGAATTTTATGATGCACTAAGCAGTCCTGTGGAAGATGTGCCATTCTTTGAAGTCTCATCTGGCCCCCTCAAGCAGACTGTCAGTACAAGGCGAAAAAATCTACACAAACAAGAATCTCTGAAAAATATGACAGATTTCCAACTAAAGTTTGAAGTAGCTGAGGTAAAATTACTTTTAAAAATTTCCCTGAAGCACAGCAGAACTGTATTTTTTTTCCATGTCTGTTGTGTTTATAATTCCATATGCGCAGAGATACTCATTCCCCATTTTTCCCTGAAACTATTATGCAGAATTTTTTCCATAAAAACTCTGGATATGGAATAATTGTGCTTCTGTATTCTTGTCATCACTGAAGTGCTTTGGTTTATCCACTTGATTTCCCAACTCACTTTGTCACTGAATTTTCTTTACCTATGTTTCAGAAATCACATTACATCTTTGTTTTAGCTAAATAGGTGCTTGTGGCTTTTTTTTCCAGATACTGCTGTGGTCAATGGGAAAACTTCATTAATGTTTTATGTTGTAACAAGCACCTTATTTTTCTGTTCTAGTTTTTCCCAGATGCTGTTGTCCACACATGTAAATCTATAACACCTTCATTATGAAGAGTTTTCTGTATTCTTGCTGTTTCAGGCTTAGGGGGGAAAAAAGAGTACTTTGTCCAAATGCAAGAATCCCTGCTAACTGTATCAGTTCTAGTAAAAGAGATGACTTATTAACACTATCATTAACTTTGTCATTAGATGATCGTGGCTATGGGACTGTTATTCCTGAAACTCAGTGTATTTTACTTTACATTTATTTTAAAAATAAATCATACCAATTCAGTTAACTTTACAAATTTTGTTTTATGCTAGGGCTTACAGAATGTCTTCAACACTCCACAGCTAGCTTTTAGCATACTATATATTACACCTTTACTTTTAATAAAACTGAAATGTAGTGTTTACATGATGACATAACCTTATTTAGAACTGCTAGTCTAAAACAAGGATGCTATGTTTTACCTTATTTAATAATAACAACTAACTTACAATCTTTAAGAAAAAATTAATTTGGGAATCTATTAAAAATCACTGCTGTTGTCCTCAAAGTTTAAAATCGCTTACTGGATTTTGTTTTGATTTTCCTTATTTGTAGTCAGCATTACATGGAAAGGAAGAATACATATATTTGTTTGGTTGTCAAAATCAGATCCAACAGCCCAGCTACATATTTATTTAACAACAGTATTGTCCTGCATTGGTGAAAATGTAGTAAATCCTCTTGCCAGACATTCAGCTTGGGAATCTTAGGAGAATTCAGAGAAATTCCAGTGAAAGTAGCACTTTGTGTTGACTGAAAATCTAGTTTTGACTGTATTGAACATTGCTGAGTGCTGTACAGATTTTTTCTTTAAATAATAGTTTTTTGTGACTGTTACTTTGGTATTACATACACGCATGTTTGAAGTTTTTGTTATAATAGCAGCAACCAGTACTGCTTGTTGAATTATTTATTTCTATTCAAGGCATTTGCTGTATAGAGTTTAATTATCAATATAGAAATAGACATTAACCAATAAAATGTAAGTAAATATATTATATCCTGTATAAAAAAAGAAGCAGTTCTTATGCTTCTTATAATCCCTTAATGGTTTTGGGTGTGTGTTTTGATTTTTTCTTTAGGTCTTAATTAAATTATGCCGTCTTACTGGTGATACTGAGATGCCTGTGCTTCAGCTTGGTATTTTGGGCTTAGGCACTGAACTGAAAGTGAGAACATTTGACATGACTGGGAGTGCTTTCCTTCGTGAAGTTTGTCTTCTGTGCCCAGAGTATATTGGTAAGTGTTTATAATCTGGTCAAGGAATTTTTCACAAATAACACTGTGAATTTGTCTTCAAAAGCTCTGTAGGGCTTTTGTCAAATAAGGAAGATTTGCTTCCTAACTTAAATGTAGGGCTGAGGGCAAGTAAATCAGGAGCTCATCCACTCATTAGTGCTTTGGTAAATATGTTCTGGTGGTGGTGACTGTAGAGATTGTAGATTGTGAACATTTAATTATTTTACGTCTGCAAAAGATTTTTGATTTAGCAGCAATGACAGCTATTAGCCTACCTAGCAGTTTATAGATGAAGAAGATTTTAATTTTTTTTTCTTTTAGGTAATTTTCTGTATTCTTTTTTGGTTTTTTTAGATGATAATGACAAGCCAGTTTACATAATTACTACATTGGATAATGTAGAAGATGATCTTCTCACTCTGGAATATACAAAGGTTAGGAAAGAGTAGGCTTTGCTTTTCAATTGTAAGCCCGTCATAAGCACCACATTAATATGCATCAGATGTTGAATGTTTTTTCCTTACTTACTGATGTTTTTAACATCTTGAGTGTCACATGCAAGGTCTGTCTGCTCCTTCAGCAGAAAAACTTAAGTTGTAGTGGATTTGAAAATAAGTTTTTTTAATGGAATTTACAAATTTCTGATTTGTTTGTTTTTTTGGTTTGTTTTTTTGTGCATTTTTGGTGAAATAGACTGATATTAATGGACCAGAACTGAAAACTGTGTGTCAGAATGTTCTACAGAAAATAAAGGTATGATAATTTTTTTTACATCATTTTTTCAGTTTGAGAGGAGAGGCATACTGGATAAACAAAAATTTTTCTTTTAGGTGAACTTTTCTTCTCTAGATGTTCATTTGCATACTGAAGCTCTGCTGAATGCAATGAACTATCTGAGTAATCTTCTGCCTAAACAAGAAACTAAAGTTGTGGAAGAACCAGTCTATGAAAAAACAGAAGAGAAGAAGGATGTTCTAAAGAAATTTAGTAAGTTTCGTTATTATTTTGTCCTCCTTTCATTCCTCTTTTTTCACTTAAGTAAGAAATGAAACAAAGATACTTTCTGTTTTTGTAAGCCTGTTAATGATGTTTGATATGAGAAATTTTGCTTCAAATTATATGTATTTATATGGTATGCTTAGCCATGTGCAGTTTTCTGACACATAGATCAAGACTTATATTTGCTATGTATTGGAGGCGCTAAGTGAATGTAAATAGAAAAGCCATAAATTTTTGTCAGGTTTTTATTGTTTTTTTCTTGGTATAAATTAAGGCATTTAATGGCCTTATGGCTGTTACCTTATACCTGAGGAGCATCAACCTCTTACTTGCTGTGCTGTACTAAAACAGTACATGTCCTCATTGAAGAATGGTAACTTTTGTTATTTTTTATTTCTCATAGCATCAAAAAAATCAAAATATGAAGATATTATCGACCTCATTATCTGTGCGGATTTATCATGTTTGCGTATTTTTATCAGAGAGAAAAACCGTAGAATAGCTGAAATTCACATTGAAGGTAGGAACAAAACTTTATTCACAAAAGCACAAAACTTTGTAGGCACTATAGTGTATGGATTTTGTATGTCTTGTTTTTGAGGTCTGGATAGCCAAGTGATCATGAAGAAAGCAGCAACTGATGTGACTGCAAAATTGAAGAACATCACTATTGTGGATTCTGATGAGAAAGCCCTGTATAAAAAGGTAGGCGTATGCATGTATTGTTGATTTTGTTTTTGAATGGATGCTAAATTAAACTTACTTTTTAGACTCTACTCTCTACTGTGACTTTTTTCAGTCATGTTTTATGTACTTGCTAGGAGTAGTATTCTCTATATGACAGAATAATTTTGCACTGACAACCAGTGTTTATTGGACTGACATTAATTTGTGTGACTGTGATATTTATCATAGCCTCTTATTGTGTTGACTTTTGTGAAGAGAATTATTCAAGCTGAATGTCAACTTAATAGTTTCAGCTATTTCAATGGATTTTGAAAATTTGATTTTTTTTTTCATACATTGTTGAGATACTTGGAGTAAAAATGTCTTAGTGGTGCGAGGTACTACATTTTGTTTTGAAGTTAAGTTCCTCCAATATGTAAGTTTTTACAGTTAAGATAATATTTTTTGTTTCTTCTTAAGGCTCTTTACATCACAGGAAAAGAAGTCTTCAACTTCAGAATGGTATCATATGTGAATGCTACGGATGGCATTGCATATACAAATATGGATGTTGTTGACAATCGTATTTACCTAACTGTTGGTTGTATTCAAGTAGTTTTTGTCAACAAGTTTGTTACGTCTGTTTTGGTAAGTTAAATTTTCCAGATACTGTTTCTTATCATCCAGGGGAAGTTGTCAGAGCAAGAAAGGGATAAGATGTTCCATGGGGTGGTGTCCATTTGTATAAGAGCTTTTATATACTATTGTAAAAAAGTTTGCTGGGATTGATGGTTGGGCTTGATGGCTTATTTTTCTTATATATATGTTTGTTACTGTGGAGCAGATGAGTTAGCAAAAATGTTTACTATTCTTAATAATAACGTTTGTCTTAAAACGTTTGTAACAGCTGTTAAATATACATACCTTTCATTATTTAGAACGCTGAAATATAAGTAAGAAACCATGAAAATTAATGCCCTTTCCATAAATGCTGTTCATAAATCAATCTTCTGCTGCTCATGAGATTAGATAAAATATAGTTCCTACAAGTCGTGTTACAAGGCCATTGCTCTTACCATCTAATTTTCCAAATATTTAGTATAGAAATTTATTTTTTTATATGCATAATTTATCATACTTGAGGAAAGATTATCCTATTAAAGAATTTGGACAAAATGTATAGCAAAAATAACATTTTAGGATGGTTTGCTGTTTAAATAACTATGATTTATAGTGTTTTTGAAGTACTTTAATTCTTAATTATTAATTCCTGATGCCTGTATTTCTTTCCTAGGCTTTTATAAATAACTTTCAAGCTGCCAAGGAAGCTTTTACTGAGGCAACTGTTCGAACAGCAGAGAAAGCAGCTACAGGTGTAAAAGGGTTAGCAGAGCGTAGTTCCCGTTTAGCGCTGGATATCAATATCAAGGCACCTGTTGTGATAATTCCACAGTCAGCAATGTCTGCAAATGTCCTGGTGGCTGATCTTGGTCTAATCACTGTGAAGAACCAGTTCTTTATCGCTAAAACAAAAATACGATGTACTCTTCCACCTGTTATTGACTCTATGACAGTGAAATTGAGTGAACTGAAGTTGTACAGGTAATGTAATGTCAGTATTTTAGAATTTATTTAATCCTTTTGGGATTCTTCAGGTAGAGGGCTTCAAGGAGTGGTTAAATAAGTAGTTAATGGTTGGTGAGTGACAGACTATTAGCTTGGAATATAACAACAAATTAATATTTTTTTAAAGCAATGAAAATGTATGGTTTAGGAAAAGGACCAATCTGCTCATCTTTAAATAGAAGCAAGTCATTGTTCAGAATAAATTGTGTAGTACTGTAGGGTTATGCATTATTCATTAATTTGGGACAGGCTATACCTATTTGTATTAGACTGTTTTGATGGGATTTTCAAGCTATGCATAGCAGCAAAGATCCTCAGTTAGACAGCCATTAAGAACTGTTTAAAAATGGTCCTTGGTGCAGGGGGTTCATGGAGGGAACGGGAATGGAGGGGACTTCTTAAACACAGTTGGAGAGTACGGAAGAAAGAAGGAATTGCTCTCCACTGGAGAGCAGGTAAGAGGTCCTGACTTGCAAGAGTTTGTGTGTTGCATGCCTAGTATGTGCCTGATACCTCCTCCCTACAAAGGAAGGAGGTGCACTTGGTGGAGTGAGGCTTCAACTAGAGCTACTTGGAGTAATATAAAGGCAGTTTTATAGTATTATTTGAAAGGATGAGGGAGGAAAAGACAGAAATGTGTTTTTTAGAATGTGGAATATGTGAAAGCTGGGAACATTTTGCTTCTTTTCACAGATCTTACTATGAGCAAGGTTCTTTGCAAACTGAAGTACAGTTGCTGCAGCCAATCAATCTGGAAGTAGCTGTTGAACGAAATTTAGCTGCTACATGGTATCACGAAGTTCCCGATATTGAAATATCTGGCCGACTCAAGCCTATGAATGTAAGCAGTTGTTTCTGAAAGCAACTGTTACAATATTTCTGGAAAACACATTCATTTTTCTCTATAAAAGTCCAAGCTCAGTGGTTAAAGTATTGTTTGATTTCAAGACATAGAGATAGAACAGCTTTTGTTTTTTCATAGGTGAAAAGGAAATGAATAGATTTTGATTCTAATTTAAGGTCTGTATTTCATCTGTGATACTCCAGGCAGACTTTGTACTATGAATTACTGTTGCTAGTTAAAAATGCTTATTCTTTTATCTATCAGTGTCTTCCAGTGAAGTATTGGAAAAGATGGGGGTTATTGGTTTGTTCAATAGCAGTGCTGAATTTGTACCTGTGACAAACCTGAAGAATTATTAATGACCTGCTGTACCACATAGGCACTCACAGATCTGTGGGGCCAAATGGGATTCATCCTAGCATGATTTAATTTAGCATAAAAGAAAAATAAATTGAAATTTAAACAGAACATAGTTTAAATTTAACATTAAAAATAGAAAGGTTGTGATGTGTGTGAGGAAAACCAATTTGCCAGATTTTGAAATAGAACTCATAAGTATTACTGTAAAGTAAGTATTACTGTAAAGTAAGTATTACTGTAAGATGCCTTGTGACTAAATGCAGGTAAAAATTTTGGTCAACTGTAAGTCAGTCTGTATGTGTATGTGTTCTGACATTCCAGTTTCTAAATTGTAACTTGGTAGGAAAAGTTTGTAGATGAAAACAAAATAATGTGTGACTGATTTCTGATTTCTAGAAATTACTGTAGGGAGTTGTGTGAATTTGAGAAAAATGTTCAGTGTCCTAAAAAGAGACTCAGATGAGATTAATTTGATTTATCTGTTTACTTGTAAGCCCAGATTTTAGTTACCAAAAATTATGTGAACAAAGTTGTTCTGATGTCTATTCCAATCTTTTTTAAAGCTCATTCTCAGTCAGGAAGATATTACCACAATACTGAGGACACTAAATGAAAATGCAGGTGAAAGCTCTGGCGCTTCAACAGCTTTGCCTGAATCAAAAGCATCAGCTAGTCATTCTAGTGAAATGCACGCTACTTCTCAGCAGTCTGCAGGTAATATTTTCTAAAATTACATCATCTGACATTTTTAGGTATTATTGTTAATATATGGCTTCTGTTGGAATTACATTTAAAAATGGATGCCAGATTCATCTGTGTGTACCGATACTGTAGAATCACAAAATAATAAAGGCTGCAGAAGACCTCCAAGACCATCAAATGCAACCTTTGACCAAACACCACCATATCAACTGAACCATAGCACTATGTGCCACGTCCAGGTCTTCTTGAATACTTCCAGGGATGGTTACTCCACCACCTTCCTGAGCAGAAACTCTTCCTGATGTCCAGCCTGAACCTCCCCTGTCTCAGCTTGAGGCTGTATCATCTTACCCTGTCACTGACTAGGTGTCTGTGAAAAGAGACCAGCTGCCCATCTTGCTACAACCTCCTTTTAAGTAGTTGTGGGGACCAATAGGGCTCCTCTGAGCTTCCTTTTCTCTAGCCTGAACATCTCCATCTCCTTCAGCCAATCCTCATATAACTTGTGTTGCAGACTGTTCGGCAGTTCCATTGTCCTTTCCTGGACATGTTTCAGGAACTCAATGTCTTTGTTTTGTGAGGGACCCAGAACTGGAAGCAGGATTCGAAGTGTGGCCTCACTTTCAGTATGGGCTGAGTACAGGTGGGCAATTGCTGTCCTGGTCCTGCTGCCCACACTGTTGCTGATACAGGCCAGGATGACATTGGCCATCTGGGCACAGCTGGCTCATGTTCAGACACTACTGAGTAGCTCTCTCAGGTCCTTTTCCCCTGAGCAGCTTTCCAGACACTCTGTCCTCAGCCTGTAGCACTGCCAGGGGTTGTTGTGATCCAAGAGCAGGACTTGGCACTTCACTTCATACCATTGCCCTCAGCCCATTATCCAGCCTGTCCAGATTCCTCTGCAGAGCCTTCCAACCCTCCAGCATATCGAAACTCCTGCCCAACTTGGTGTCATCTGTGAACTGACTGAAAGCTGCTTGATCCCCTTATCCAAATCCCTAAAATTAAATTGTTAAACAGAAGTGGTCCCAATATTGAGCTCTGGAGAGCACCACTGGTGACTGTCTGCCAATTGGAATATAATTCCATTCACTACCACTCTCTAGGTCCAGCCATCCAGCCAGTTTTTAACCCAGCAAAGAGTTTACCTGTCCAAGCTCTGGCCTACCAGCTTCTCCAGGAGAATGCTGTGGGAGAAAGTATTGAAGACTTCACTAATGCATAGGTAGTTAACATTACAGCCTTTCTCTCTTAAACCAGATGAGTCATCTGGTTGAAAAAGGAGAACAGGTTGGTCAAGTAGGACCTGCCTTTCCTGAGCCCATTCTGAAACCATTCTGGACCTGGACCCTGATCCCTTAGTTTTTCAGTTTGTGCCGTGTGATCACACTCAAGATGATTTGCTCCATAACCTTCCCCAGCACCAAGGCCAGGCTGACAGGCTTGTAGTTCCCTGGATCTTTCTTTTGTAGATGGGCATAACGTTGACCAGTCTCACCTCTCCAGTTAATCAGGGCTGATGATAAATGATGGAGAGTGCCTTGGTGAGCCCCTCTGCCAACTCCATCATCACCCTAGGTTGAATCCTGTCTGGTCCTATAGAATTGTGAACACCTGAGTGACACAGCAGTCACTAATTACTTCCTTATGGATTGCAGCAGGTTTCTTCTACTCTCTGACCCTGTCTACCAGCACAGGTGGCCAGTTGCCCAGAGAATAAATATTTTCACTCTTAAAGACTGAGGTGAAGAAGGCATGAAGTACCTCAGCCATTTCCTCATCCTTGGTGGCAGTGTACTCCTGCACATCCAGTGAAAGGTGGAGATTATTCCTTTGCCTGCTCTTTGTTGTTAACATATTTATAAAACCATTTATATATAATTTATATATATACATTTATATATATTTATTTGTATTTATTTTCCTTCACAGCAATGGCCAGATTGAGTTTTAACCTTGCTGCTAATTTTCTCTGTGTGACTTAACAGCATCCTTGTACTTTTCTTCCAGTTGCCTGCTTCTTCTTCCAAGAGTCTCATTTTTTCCCCCGAGTTCCTCCCTATTCAGCCAGGCCAGCACATAGAGACAGTCTGGTCCTGTGCCTATAAGATTTCATTCTTAAGCTACATCTAGACTTTGTGGACCCCATTTGTTTTAAGGGCTTATGCCAAGGCACTGTCTGAACCAGTGTCCTAAAAGTCTGCCCAACAGAAGTCCAAATTTTGTTGACACCTCTGAGTATTGGAAACTCTTGTGTCGTGGTTTCTGTGCTCAAGATGGCTCCAACCCAGCATCTCCCACCAGCCCTTCTCTGCTTGTAAGCAGCAGATCCAGCAGGGTAGCTCCCCTGGTAGACTCACTTCCCAGCTTCCTCTCTGGTGTTGAATTCTAGCAGACATCTGGCAGGTTAAAATCACCCACAAGAGCAAGGGCTGATAATCATGAAACATCAGCATCACATCATAGAATGGTTCATCCACCTCCTGATCCTGGTTGGATGGTCTATAACAGATTCCCGCCAGGATATCTCCCTTTTCAGCCTTCCCCCACTTGTCACCCATAGGCACTCTGTACACTCAAAACACTTCCTACTGTACAGAGCCACCCCACAGCTCTCCTTCCTTGTCCCTTCTGAAGAGCTTGTAGCCATCCAGTGCAGCACTCTGCTCATCCCACCACATTTCTGTCATTGCTTTCCTGCTGCACAGTGGCCTCCAGCTCCTCCTGTTTGTTACCCATATTGTGTGCGTTGATGTAGTTGCATTTCAGCTGGGCTGCTGATTTTACTCCTAAACCTGGCATCCTACCCCCAGGCTCATCTTAAGTGAGCCTGGTCTTTTTCCTATCCCCCTGCAAACCTAGTTTAAAGTCCTCTTAACTCATGCCAACTCACGGGCAAGAATTGTTTTGCCCCTTGGAGACAAATGAACCTCATCTGTCCCCAGCAGTCCTGGTATTACATCAATTGCCTCATGGTCAAAAAAGAAAATTCCAGTGATGTCACCAGCTTTCAAGCATTGTGTTAATCAGGTGGGTTCTTCTGTTCATTTCAGCATTCTTCCCTGCTACTGATGGGATCAAGGAAAACACCAACGTATGCTCCCGTGCCTTCAACCAGTCATCCTGCAGTCCTTTCTAATTGCTGTAGGACTTTTTTCCTCAACCTTCTAATTGCCAACCTGTACAAACAGAAATGGGTAATAATCAGGCGTAATAATCCTCTACTGGGTAAAAATCCTCTACTGAATCAGTGTAGAGGATCTCACAGAATGACAGAATGGGTCATGTTGGAAGAGACCACAGCAGGTCATCTGGTCCAACCTCCTTGGTCATGTAGGGTCGTCCAGAGCACATGGCACTGGATTGTTTCCAGGCAGTTCTTAAATATCTCCAGTGAGGGAGACCCTACAACCTCTTTGGGCAATCTGTGCCAGTGTGTGGGAATCTACACAGTAAAGAAGTTCTGTTTGGAACTTCCTGTCCATAACTTTCTGATCTGTGCGTCTCACCGTCCACTGATCCAGGCAACACTTGCAAGTTTGCCAGTGAGAATGTTCTGAAAGGCATTATTTAAAGCCTTGTTGGAGTCAAGGTAGACAATAACCAATGCTCTTACCTCATCCATCCAGGTAGTTATAGAAGACATCATGTTGGTCAAGCATGATTCCCCTTAGGTGAATCCATGCTGACTACTCCTTTTTGTCTTTCATGGGCATAGAAGAGATGGCCTCCAGAATGAAGCACTCCATCACCTTTGCAGGGATTGAAGTGAGGCTGTCTGGCTGGTAGTTCCTTGGGTTTTCCTCCATTGCCCTATTTCAAGACTGGGATGACATTTGGTTCCTTCCAGTCCTCAGACATCATTCCTAACCACCACAGCCTTTCAAAGATGACTGTGTGCAGTCAGCTCTCTCAGCATTTATAAATGTATCCTGTCAGGGCCCTCTATATGCATTCCAAGTAGCTTCACCCCACTTACATCTTCAATGTATTTCCTACTTATGTGTGAGTAGTGGCAGAAGCTCTCTATTCATCTATGGAGGTCTCTTGCCCCTTTGCCTGATTTCTTGCTCACTGGCCTGCATTGGAATGCCAGTTCTTGAGCCTGGAGGAAGTGACTCTTAAATGTCAGCTTCTCTTCCCTGGAGACCTGTTCCCATAGATTCTTCCAAGAGAATTCTCTGAAGTGGCTGAAGTTCTTTCTTCTGAAGTCCATGGATGCAATCTTACTTGCTGCCTTGTTCCTTCCTCACCCAATTTGGAACTCCACAATCTCATGATCACTATCCAACCAAAGCTCCCCCCAACCTTCACATCCCCCACAAGGCCTTTGCTGCTGGTTAGTGTGATACCAAACAGCTACAACATTCCTTATGAGATCCTCCACTATCCATGACAGGGAGCTGATCAATGCTTTTGAGGAACTTGCTGGGTTGTTCATGCTTCAGAGTGATGGCTCTGCAGCAGATGTCAGGGTAGATAAAGTGGAACCAGGGTTTGTGTTTCTGAGGCTGCTTTGGGCTGCATGTCAAAGGCCTCATCCACTTCTTTCTCCTGCTCAGGTGGCCTGTAGCAAACACCCACAACAGTCTCATCCCTATTGGTGTGCCCTTTTATCCTGACCCATGAGCTTTTGACTTGCTCGTCATCCACCACAAGACAGAGCTTGGTACATTCTGGGTGTTTGCTCACATAGAATGTTTCTCCTAAACAGAATATTGCCCTTCATGACAACATTCCAGTTACGTGAGTTATCCCACCACATCTGTGTAATAGCAATTAGGTCTAAGTCCTTTGACTGCGCTTCTTGTTTCTCCTGTTTGTTTTCCATATACTGTGTGCATTGGTGCACAGGCACATTATATAAGTATTTGGTTGTGCAAAGGGATGCCCCCTAGTCTGTCTTGTGGTTACATCTTCGGATGCTTATATTCACTGAATGTATTCTCTCTTAAGCCTCCTTTTACTGCTTGAGTGGTCACTGTAGTTCTCCCCTTCCCACACCTTATCTCTGTCAAGCCTGGACCTGTCCTCATTCCTCTTCAAATCTAGTTTAAAACTCTCTCAACAAGCCCTGCTCATTCCTGAGCTAAAGCCCTTTTTCCCCTTTGAGACAGGAGAACCCTGTTTGGTGGCAGCAGGCTCAGTGTTGTAAAGCCTGACCCATGATGAGCCAAACCAAAATTCTGATGGTAACACAGAATTGTATTATCAAGGTATTCATCTGCATGATTTACTTGACAGGACAGAAGAGAACACAACTTGTGTCCAAGATCCTGCCTCTTGGTGGTACCTCTTATCTGAGCCCCAGGAAGTCAGCAGACCTGTGGGATGGGTCCAACTGGCATGCTGGGCCCTCAGTTCCCCTCAGAAGACAGTTGCAACAATTACTTTTCTTTCTGTCTTTCTTAACCTGAAATTGTGATGCATTTGCTTGACTGACTTGCTTTGGGCAACTCCCCAGGTAGACCTTCACCTTCACCATCATTTACTTCACCCTCAGGTTCTGTAGCCTCATACCTATTTCCTAAGGTTACCTGTGAAGGCAAAGGAGATGATTCTGCTGTTGCCCCCAGCAGGCACCTGTTTCCATTTCCCCCTTGTCTTTTAGATCCCCTCCTTCTGTCTGATGACAAGAGTGTTGGAGTTCCTCTGACTTGTGCTGAGCTTCCACCTCCTGCATTTCTCTCAGGAATTTTCACCAGTCTGTTTTTCTGTCCAACCCCTTGATACTCTTCAGCCTTTCCACTTCTCTAAGCTCAGCCACCAGGCTCAATATATCATCCACCTGGTCCCACTGTACACAATTGTAGTCTCTTCTGCCCTCTGATGCTAATGCCAAGCTCAAACACTCCCTGCAGCTGCAGACCTAAACAGGTGCCTGTTTCTGAGAAGCATGATCTGGTTTGCTGTGCTACTAGCAATGGCTTTTGGCATTATGGAGGTCAGTGTTCTCACTGTTCTCTTATCACATGTCTGTTCTCGTGGAGTAGGTGAAAACCACCAGGTGAGCTCTCCTCAGGAGCTGTGGAGGGTCACGCTCTCCTTCTACATGCCCTGCCCACATGAACTGCTGCAGCAAATGCTGTGCCACATTCTTCTGATGTGCCATGTCCTGTTTGCCCGCATTTTCACTGTGCTCCAAGTTCTTATGCTCCCTGGAGTCGTTTAAATCTCCCTCGGTTGCTCTGGCAAGGCCCTCACCATGTAGGCCTCACTTAGGAGAGCTCCTGGGTCCTGCCAGGTCTCCCATCTCAGGTTTCCATGACTCTGGGAGTGCCCTGCCAGGCTTTTTGAGGTATTTTGCCCTGCCAGCTGTAGCCACTGATCCTGCTCTTGTTGCTGCTGTCACTAAATGCCTCCTTAGCTGATGAGATTGGTTGACTGCTAGTGGACCTATTATCTTGACATGGTGTTTTGAGCAATATCTGACAGTAATAATAATGAATAGTAGCAAGTGAGCCACTGAAGTGAGTTTTGGGGCATGACATGTAATGTAAAGGTCTTGTTATCCTGGCCATAATGCAAGGCAGTACTTAAAAGTCTCTTGATTGCATTTGTTAACATCCCAACTTTGGAAAGCTACCATTTTACTCTTTTTCCTTTATATGGTGGTTTCCTTGCTGTCCTGATTTATATCTGTTTGTCTGTTGTAATGATGACGCCCCTGAAAGTTGTTCTTATTTGGTACATGTCACTGCCCATTGACTCAGCCCGCAGTAGAAGGAAAAGCGAGTAAAGAAAGCCATCTTTTGTTGAACTTCTTTATTACACATGAAAACTAGCAACAATGTGGCAGATGAACCAATGAGGAGGAAAGTAAATTTGTATTCTTTGTAGCACTCTTGCACATGGTAGTGTTAACCAGAAGTTGTACATTTGAGTTTTAAAGATGGTAAAAATCTCATGTTGAATATGTAAGGGGTGAATATAAATTTTGTATTCTTAGATGTGTGATTTTGCCAAAAGTAGTTACATAAAGTATGATAAACATATGCTAAGTGTGGATGGATTTACATGTGGAGAAAAAGCTTTGTTGCTGTCTTTATGGTTGTAAGCGAGGATATTTTGTTTTGGTTTTTTTCCTTATTTGCAGTCAGGTAATTTTTTAAATATTAACCATTTTTTTGATTCCTGAAAGGTGTAACTGTTGTGACATCAGCTGTTGTGGAATTGCATTCACCTATGAAAATAAAAACAACACTAAAACTGGACTTCAGATTTGACTCTCTGACTTTAGTGTTGTATAGTTCAAATTCAAAACAGGTAAGTGTAATTTTGGTTACAAAGAGTAATCAGCAGCTTTAAGATTGCCTAGAGTTCTCAAAATTCTGAACAAGAATAGCTTAATTTATGACAGAGAAAGTGTGTTCTAGCAATAATAACAAATGTGATGGAAATGAGAGAACAACTATTTTATTTAAATTGCTTGGCAGATACTACAGGAAATAGAATAGGCAGTGGTAGCACATAATGCATGGCATCTTCTGTCATCTGACTAAAAATCTGATGAAAATTTCTATTAATTTAAAATACAGTTTGGGAAGAAAAATATGCAGAGGAATGCAATATACTAATTAATTACATGTAGAGATGGGTACATGGACACACACAAAATGGTAGAGAACAATTCTTAAATTTGTCAATAGGAATACATTTATATTCATCTTGGTTTAAACTTACAAAACTTGTCACTAGATTTCTGACTAAAAGTTTGTAAGTTATTGTAAACTTAGGTCTCTCACTTATGTTAACTTGCTTTATAAAGATGGTAGAAGGGCAAAGCTTTGCATTTTGAAAATTTTGTCTTGTATGTGGTTGTGGTTGTTTGTGGTTATCAAGCTAAAGACCCCAACATTTTGAATTATTAGTGGGTTTATTTAATTTATTATTTTTGAAAATATCATCAGTTAGAGTAAAACTGTGTATCACACCTATTTATTATTTTTGCTACCCATAATGAAATCTACAAATGTTTCATTTAAACAGGTTAACAGTTTGGATCAGAGAGATGACCTTTTGAAGCTTGCAGAGTTTAAATTAGTTCTCATGTCAGCTGCTCTGAAAATGTTATCAGATGGTTCAATGAATGCTTCAGTCAAACTCGCAAACTGTACATTAGATGATAAGAGACAGTCCATCCAGAAGGCTACACCAAGGTCTGTAATTTTACATAATTTACTGTTTATTGGAGTTAGACAAAGAGTTCATAATGTTTACATTTCATTAGTATTCTGTTAAAACCGCAATTGTTTTAGTGTAGGAGTTCTTAAAGTACTTATTTCTGTGCATGCATGTGTTTCACATGCCTTTTGTTCCACGTCTTTGTGAGAGACCAGTGCTAGATACAAAAAATGAAATAAACTGAACTTTAAATATAAATTTAACAAATGTACATAGAAAACAATTTCACTTTCCACTTTAATGAAGTTTTAAGGAAGACTGAGATGATGTCTCATGAATAGTAACAAACTTCAGTAAAATGTAGTGCTTTTGATATGTAAACCTGCATACATACATACATACTTACATACATACTTTTGATATGTAAAGGAAATATGATGGTTTGTCTTGTTAAATTATTAACATCTTAAGTTACCGGTATGGGATTCCAGTTAGTTTTAAAGTAACAAAAATTTAGTGCTGCTGTTTTTATTAGTCATGTTCCAAAATTATTTGCATTGCTTTTTAAATTCAGTCTTCTTAATGTATTGCATCTGGAATGGGAATCTTGAGTGTTTTTCAGTATTTGTGGCTGGCTTTTTATTGTTTCCTTAAATGCCTCCTTAATTGTGTTTCAGAATGGTGGAAATGAAACGTGGATTTGAAAAAAAAGTTATGGTGGATGTAAACTACAAACAGGGGAGAGATGGCACTGCTCTTGATGTTATTGTTCAAGAGATCTACCTTTGTGCAAGCATGGAGTTTCTACTTACTGTAGCAGATATATTTCTAAAGGCTAATGCAGAAAGTGCTGCGCAAAGAAATCTCAAACAGCAGTCATTACCTGTAAAGGACCAAGGTATATACCAATATACACCTTGAAATAGTTTAAAATCTGCATTTGAATATCAGCTCAGTTTTGATATTGTTATATGTAAAAAATACAGTACTCCTTTTATGCTATTTCCTATGTATAGGAAATATGTATATTATATTATATGTATAGAATGGCTTGTAACCATTGATGTTTCTTTCTTTGCATCATGGAAATAGATTAATGACGTTTAGTATTCCTTTCCAAATGAAGTCTTGTCTTACTAGAGAAAGAGGATACCTAAAATGTACGTTTAAAATATAATGGGATTAATAGAGGAGCATATTATATATTGTGCTTACATGTGGAATTGGCCTGCCTGATATTGCTGCCTAAAAATGTCATTTCAGTTGTCCACTGATGTGCATTTCTTCCTACATCAGAAAACAGATTTTTAGCTTGAGTACCTGACAACAAAAATTGGTCCATTAGAGCATCAGAGCAGGAAATACTCTTTTTATGCTTCCGGGCCTCAGATAGTTGTCATCAGAGACCAAAGCAAGCCCCTGGTTTTTTGGTGGTGTTTTCCTGTGCTCTAAATATTGTAGTTGTGTTGCTGTCAGCTAGGCCTTTTGTGATTATTTGCAGATGCTCAAAGTCTGAGGAGAAAGGAAGTCTTATATGAAAGTGTATTTTTATTGCAAGTGTTTACATTAGTCATCATAATGCTGCGTTATTCTCCCGTGGAAAAATGAGCTACTCCAGAGAGCAGAAAATGTGCCCAGCATTTTTGTAAAACTCTTATCAGAGTTGGCAGATGTAGGTATGGAGTGAAGCTGATACATTTGTTAATGTCAGAGATAGTAACAGTGGTGATACTTGTCATTTTCATTCAACAGTGGTTTTCCTTTTCATTTTGACAGAGAAACTTTGGGGAGTCTTCTGTTGTATCTAAGAGTAATTAGATGTTAAGTGGTTTTGTGTCTGCAATGAAGAGGCTAGAAATGGCTGTTGCCCGGAATAGTCAGTGCCTCCCTATAAGTTACAAGAATTATATAATTATTGTAATTATTGTTATTAATTATAAAATTAATTATATTAATAATTAAATCAACAAGAAAATAATTGAGATTTAATCTTTGAACAAGTAAACTAATGTTATTTATATTTCTGAAGCATCTGTGCAGCCTGTATCTACAATGGAAATGAACATTGTTGTTAAAAATCCAGAGATTGTGTTTGTGGCTGATTTAACTAGAAGTGATGCTCCTGCATTGGTGGTTACAACACAGTGTGAGGTCTTCATTAAAAATAGCCCTGAAAGATACAACATGACAGCTGCTGTTAGAGAAATACAGATAAAAGCATGCCCATTTCTTCCAGAAGAAAGGAAAGGGAGCATTACTACGGTGAGTTTGCAACCATGCTGTGTGTTTAAAAGGTGCCATGTAACTTAAAAGCTGCTGTGTAACTAAAATACAGATAATTTCTGCAATGTTCATCGTTAAAATGTATACTACAATATAGCACTATAGATTTACAGTATGAGTAAAATTTTGTGGCTAACATTTTGTTGATTTTATTCCCTTTTGTCTGATATACACCTAAAGCGTTGTCTTGATCTATGGCATTGGGGTTTGCTTTGTATGACAAGCTACAATGCAGAGCCCCAAGGAGTATAATGTTATCTTTCATTTCACATGTAAGCCAAGTAAATACAATTTTGTAAGCATATGCTATGTCAAATGCCATATAATAAATTTGGAGTGCTGTCAGTCTAAAACTTTGTATTAAAGAGAATATGTAAGAGAATAACGGTGTCAGGAAAAAAAGAGGGAAGTGCATATTCAGAATCATGTACTTACTGTATGCTGTTCAGAAATTCCTTTATGTTTTGGTCTATAGATCTGTTATAGTAAAGCTGCCTATTTATATTTGGCAACAGAATCAGACTTGTTAGTTACTGACCAGGTGAAAGTCGCACTGACTCCTGGAGCTTCTTGCAGCTTTCCTGACTCTACAGCAGACTGTTCCTCAATTAACTCTGTGATGATATCATTGCATTAAAGAAAAAAATTGAAATTGGCTGTATATACAACAATTACTCGTGTACTCAGACCACAGAGGAATTTTGAAGAGCAAAACTTTTCAGCTCTCTGTATTGTCTGCTTACTTATGGAGTGATGTAGGAAAGACCAAAGCTGTAAGCAGAAAGAACTGGATCTTCCTTTTCATCTGAGTTTCAGGTAGAATCATAGCACCTCAGTTTACTCCTTGGGTTTACCCAGTCTTTAATTCCACTAAAATGTTTATGTAGTCATTTCAGAAGTGATGCACTAGCATTGATAGCCACAATACAAAATTGTTCGACTTCTGGTTTTGTGGCAGGCAAATGTGGCATAAATGTTACTTTCTTTGTAGAAAACTATTGGGCATGAAATCTTCCCTCTTACGGGAATATCTTCTGATAGAATCTCTTATCTCAGACTGTAGAAACAGGGATAAAGATCTGAATCTGACAGAATGCTTGTGTTATAGATAGGGAAAAATACTTCAGAGGACACTAGTTTCAGTGCCTTAATACCTTCCTTGAAAGATTCAGAACGTTTTTGAGAAAAATCAAAAAAACCACCCAAAAAAACCTAGGTAGGAGCATAACTGCTCGTTTTGAAAGTGTGTGTAAGCAAACCTCTGAACCCAGGCTTTTCTGTAAACAATCTAATTTTACTCTGAGAAAGTACACTAGTTTGGAAGCAAGCCACCAGGAGATCCCAAGTCAGAAATACAATTTAATAGGAGAATTAAAATACATTTAATAGTGCAGAAACACTGATGGAGACAGAATATAACCTGACAACTGTTAGTCAGGGTATTAGTAGTGGTCTGATTAATTGGTGGCTGCAATCCTGTTGATGTGTCAGATGTGGTTCTGTTGAAGGCAGTGATCCTGTAGAAGTGTTTGATCTTCCTCTGAAGGTCCTGTGGTGGCTATGGAGCTCTTGGCCTCTGAGAATCCAGTAGCCATTTGTGATGTTCAGACCTCAGATTGTATCCAGGTAGAAATGCTTGGCTCCTCTCCCTGGGCACAGCATCTCACAGTGGGATGATGTAATTTTATCAGTCATGCAATGAGGCTTGATGGCCCATTAGGAGAATATATCTCTCTCCCCCTGCCCTCCACCCCAGAGAGATGAGTCGTGGAGGAGATAAAGAACACTGTCCCACCTGGTTTTAACAGCTTATGAAGATGGTGATAGAGTACATACCTTTGGATACATCTTACATTGTAACCTAAGACAGAAAGTAATTAGGTTGGACGAATTCATCCTTTTGATGACAAAATCATCAAAACTGAAAGAGACCTTCAGGATCATTTGATCGAACTCTCAACCCAGCACTACCATAGTCACCTCTAAACCATATCCCTTAGTGTCATGTCCAAATGCCGAATAGGGAAACTAACCTCTAGATTTAAAATAGCATGAATGATGAGGGGGTTTTTGTGTGTTTCTCATATGTGTGTTGGTCTAAAGAGAAATCTGTTATTTTTCATTCCTGAATGTAATACAGAGAAAGAAAAAAAGGTAATTCGAGCAATAGGGTAAAAACAATATTATGGACAAAAACTTCTGTTAGATCAAACTTATTTGGGAAAAGTGTGGTTAGACTAATTCAGGGTATATCTATGCCTCCAGCATCTGATTCAGATATGGACAGAGATGTCAGAAAAGATTGCTGCATCAATATGGTTTGAAATTATAGTTTTTGAAAGACTGACCATCTCAGATGGGGATTTGAGAGCAAATTTTCCTGTCTGCACAGTGTCAAGTATAGTCTAATTGCCTCTGAGTCCTCTATTAATAATATTGTGTTGGTTTTGTTTATAGCGTACCTCTAATTTGGTAAACTTTGGCAAGTGAAAATGTTCAGGGACTGATTGCAAAACAAAGTTGGAACTGAGTGATTGTGTTTCAAATGTCTGTATTGTTATTCAGGAAAACTGTAACTGTGTCATTGCTGCATTGCAATTGAAAAACGGGTTTTCCTCAGAAGTCAGAGACATGATGATGCAGGGCATTGAAGGTATCAGAAGACTTTACCCTAAGAGTGGGTTTACTGAAGTGTAATGTATTTTATTGTAGTTGACGTTTCAGACTTTAATGATTGAGAATGGCTGAGGTGATGCTTCTGGATACTTGTTTTTTCTTTCATCATGTTACTAACGTTCAGATTTCTCTTAATTTTGAAAAACCAAATATGGGTAAGTTTTCTTTCAGTAAAAAGAAAGAAAACCTTTCATTAATGTAAAAAACTTTTTTATGTATGATTTCAAAGCAAGTTTATAAAAATATTTTTCTCTATATATGACATATATTTTTACTTTATTGTATAGGTATTGCAGCCTTGTGACTTCTTCTTTGAAATGAAACAGTCAGGTACTAGTCCACAAACAGCTGATCTAACCATTAAATCTCTAACAATAGAAGTAAGTAGACTTGTGTTATGTTTTTAATTTTCTACTTCCCACTAAGCAGGCTATGAAGTTGCTTCAGGAATGACTGAAGTGGGGAATTGTTCCTGTACTTCACTGGGTCACTTACCTGTTGAGCATGTCAAAATGAATAAAATTGAAAATAAACAACTGTGTCACTATGCTTCAGTTTTGAATCAGTGTTTTATTAAATGCCTGGTGTGCAGAGAAAAGTTTGAAGTGTTCAGATAAATCATTGAATGAAGTAGTTTAGAAAGCCTCAATCTGGAAATAAGGCAGGGATAGCAAATGTGAAAAGATTGAACTATTGCTTGTGGAATGGAAGTATGTTCAAATGAGAGTCCTGTAGAAAATGGAAGTGTTTTGTTATTGTAACATACTTATATTTTTGTGTCTGAATCTAGCTATTTCTGTACTAGATTCTCATTTCCAGTTATTCCAATTTCTTTTTTGCAGGTTTCACCAATAATCATAAACACAGTAATTACTATTACATCAGCGCTTTATCGAACTACAGAAACAACGAAAGAAGAGATTAGTCAAATTCCTCCTGACTTGTGGAATAAGAAAGATATAAAAAATCTAAAAATGTGGTTTCTTGAAGAGACTAATGAAAATGGAGATAAAAATCCTAAGACTGAACTAGTTCCCACAGGAGAGTCATTGAAAATTAATATAGAATCTGTTTTTATAACACTTGAAGCTGGGGTTGGGCACAGAACAGTGCCAATGCTTTTAGCCAAGTCCTCGTTTGTTGGAGAAGTCAAGAACTGGAGTACTCTAATCAACCTACATTCTCGCCTTGAGCTAGAGGTAAGGAATCCTACATAAAGAAACAGAAGTTTTCCGAGGATGCTAAACCTTATTGTCTAAATCTTACATGCTAGTTATTTAGACAATAAAAGAAAAATAACCCAAATATTTGGTGACTAAACTCCTGCAGATATGTGTTGTGGGAGCATGATGGGAATGAGGGGTTAAGATAGCTAAGTTAGAATGAAAATCTAATGCATTAGATGTAATGTTAGTTAATGGCACAGTAATTGGTGTTATGCAGCCTCACATTTACACTCTTTGCAAGTTCTTAAAGACCTGTTGCATCAGTGTTAAATGTTGGAATGGCAGCTGGCTAAAAGTCTCTAATAATCTTCAGTTAATGTTACAGTAGAATATATAATGTGTTGTTTCTGTAAAACAGTTTTGTTCATAAAACATCCAAATGGACTCATATTTGGAAATTAGTAACAAAATTCAGTGATTGTTGTAGGTGGATTCTTCCTTATTTGTAGTGTTTTTGAATTCCAGTGCACCTACCATTTAAGCTGAAATTGTATTTTAAGTGGCACAATTTTTATCACTTATTTGAAAGGACTTTGCAGTAGAAACTTAGCTGCCTCATTTATTTTTCTAAGGCATTTGTTTCATCTTAAGGTAGCTGCTGAAAGCGCAATCTGATTATTAATCTTTTAGATTACCAAAATAATTAATATACTGTAAATCAGAATTTTTTATTTAAGTTTTATGTAAATTCCTAACTGCTTTCTGGATTTTGATAGGTACATTATTTTAATGAGATGTTTGGTGTGTGGGAACCTTTGCTTGAACCACTAGAAGTTGAGAAGACTGACTTATTCAGGCCCTGGACTCTTGAAATCAAGGTATAGTTTACAGAGCTGAGCTCAGATATCGCATTATGATACCTTAAAAAAACCAAATCCTCTCCACCTTTCATTTCTGAGACTCATCTAACAATTTTATTCCTTGTTGGTTACTGGGAGTTTTTTCCCAAATAGTAAATGAAACCACTTCTTATATGAGGAAAGATCCAGACACTCAGATCTGTTAAATATTGTCTTTCAAGTGGCAAAATTTTATTCTAGTTGCATAAGGTAATCTTAACAGCTTTATATCAGTTTGTCCTATTAGGCCATATGCTAATGATGCATTCAGTTATTTTGGAAAGACAAGCCACTGCTCTTGTTCCACAGTAGTAGTATAGCAAAATTGTATTGGAAAAACTGATAGCTGTTGATTAGCACATAGAGTACTGTGGGAGTAGTGTTCTTACCACCTAATTTTCATCTTCCATAGAAACAGTCAAGATTCTGGTCTCAAACTAGATAAGGCTTTATCAAAGAATGGGAAGTACCTCTATTTTCCTCCTTCCGTCTTAACTGTTTCATTTCATTGTTTCCTGAATTTTTCAAAATTGTTCAAGTATTTTTAACCTGAGAGGTTGCACAGAACTGAAGATCTACCCTTTTCCTTATCAAAAACTTTCTACAGTGATAGCCTCAGAAGGATAAAGACTATGGACTGAGATACTGCAGTTAAGAAACTGCTATTAGAAATACCCCTGACAATTTGCCAGAGAGGTACAAGACATAATACAGGAAAGAGGTAAAAGATAATGAGTCAAACCTCATGTCTTCTCACCTCACCCTGATATGAAATAAAGCATTTGGAAATACATAATTTCCAGAAGTGTTGAAGGCTAGAGAAACATATTCCATCAGAGCTTTTTATTTTTTCTTTCAATCAAATAAAAGCAAATAGGTATTTGATTTATGGAAATACAAAAAGACTAAATTTGCAGACTGTTTTAACACTAAAGGAAGGCAGTTATGTGTAACATTTTACACTGTGTTGCTCAAGAGGTTAAGATGAATGTTTTCAGTATTTACTGCATACGTTAGTAGTTAGTATGTATTTTCTTTACTTTTGAATAATCATAAATTTCGTTACTCTTACTTGAATTTCATTGACATCCTGAGTATATAATTTGTCTCTTGTCTTCTTCTCTCCCTCTTTGATTTTATTTGAGAATAAAAACATAAACAACAAAAAAGGAAAACTGTGGCAGGACATAGAAATGGGAAAGGGAGACATAGAAAGTCTTGAGGTGAAACTTTCTTCTACAGAATGAGTGGTCAGATAAGAATTCTTTAAACATCTCCTTTCAGATGAAGAAGGCTAAAAAAGTGCTGTTTGAATCAGATGATGAAGAAGAAGAGAACTACAAAGTTCCAGAATATAAAACAGTAATAAATGTTTCCTCAAAAGACCAGCTCAACATTACACTGTCCAAGTTAGGACTGCAAATGTTGAGTAACTTGGGCACGGTAAGAAAGATTTCTTAACTATGTGGTGTTAGAGCTGCTAGATGAATACTTGCAGAGATCATCTTGGTGAAGTCTTACTCAGTGTGTTTATGTTTTGTATTGATTCTTTGCTTTCTAGGCATTTGCTGAAGCAGCCAGTCAAACTTCAGACATCTTCAAAAAAGAACGAGCACCATTTGTAATAATAAATTCTTTAGGAGTTCCCATCACAGTCTTGCCTAGTGATTCCTTTAGTGTCCTTAATGTTGAATTTGGATCAAAAATATTTCATTTAGAAGACAAAGAGAGTTTAAATATGGATTTTGTCAGAAGCAGAAGTGAGAGTGACCAGTTCACAGCAATGACAACACTGAGTAGCAAGAGATTTTACATTCAGATATGTAAGTTCTAAAGTTCATATATTTTCTGTTTTTGTAAATGTTTATCATCCTTAATACAGTGTCTTGTACAGGTCAATAAAATTTGGAGGACAACATAACATGAAAGGAGCGTCTCTTTGAATTCTACATGCATGGCAGTATTTGAAATCCTGCTTTAGCCTTTACAGCTTGAAGTTATATATATAATCATACTTGTTAATTTATGCAGCATCGGTTTTTTCTGCTGTGATAAATTATTTATGTAATAATATTTATTGAGTCAGATATTTGTTTGCATTTATATTTTATTGCAGGATTCAGCTGCTGAAAATAATTTTTGTTTTAAAATTGAGTTCTGTATATATGTGTATTTATGGAAGTTACTCTTAAAATGGATGTTTTTTAAAAAAGATTATTTTAAATAATTTTAAACACCCATAGCTAAAGCTAAAATTAAAATTCAGCTATTTTTAATGGTGTATTTGTTTAAAATTTAAATTGATTTATTGTAGCAATTGGCAATTTTTCAAACTTGACCATTTGATGAATTGTTTTTACAATATAATACCTGTACCTTGTTAATAAGCTATTACATCTTTTAAACATTTCCTGTGAGGCACTAATTTTATTTGCAGTAGCAAAACCCACTTAAATATTTGAGTGATAGACTCATTTACTCTTTTCCTAGTGGCAAGAAAAGAATCTTTGCTGTTTCCTTAGTGACGCTGCAAGGGCAGCGTGTTAAGAGTGCTGATTGTACTTTTTCATCAGGCAGGTGGTTTTTTTATTCTTTAGGTTGAATGACACAGAAACTTCTATTGAATACACATTTTTGTCTTTCAATTCTTTCTTTATACTCCTTTTGAGCATTTAATGTCTCTTCTTGTAAATTCTAGGTCCACATAATCATTCTGCTGTGGAAAAGATTCCATTGACTAAAGTGGGTCGATGTATTTACAAAGTGAGACACGAGGAATCAGGTGTTGAAAGGTCCATCGTCAGTCAAATTGACACTATTGAAGGAAGCAAGATGATAACTATACGTTCCCCTATTCAGGTCATTATATATCCATCCATTTAATTTTAATGAATGAAAAGAATCCTGTAGTCTTTAAATAAACATTGAAAAAACATACTTTAAAACTTCTCTGAATGGTCTATATAGCTTTGCTTTTTGTTTGATTTTTCAAGAATAAAAACCATTTTTAAAGTGACAGATGGACTGGATGCAGGTAGACATCAATCAGACTTTGGATCAGGACAATTAATTAATAATTTTAACTAATACTAACTGTAATTTTGGTCTTGAACTATTTGTTTTGTATGAACTAATCAAACTTCATTTAATCTCACCTTGGTTCCACAGGTTATGCTTCAGTCAGGTTATTTCATTTTCTTCATCCTGTACCATTGATATGTTATTTTCAAATTTAGTACAGTGTCAGTTGAAAAGTGTGACCTTTAGGTATATATGTCTTTTGATTGCATAGTATTTTTGAAAGACATTATATGATTTATAGCTACAGTGATAAATTAGATACTGCAGTTCTATAGAGATAGTGTTCTTGTTACATTTCGGTTGCTTTTTTTCACTCAAAATGGTTCATGACTTGGTTAGTAACAAAATTTACTATTATTTTCTAAATTATTTTTTTTCTAGGAGCTAATTAAATTAACCCTAAAATAAATAAAAATAAATAAATTGCAAGAAAGATAACTAAGTGTCCTGGAATGGACATTAAGGATTTAACCTGAAACTTCTAACTTCCCTTACACTTCCACTGTATGGATTTTTGAACCTTGTATCTATTATATTTTTAGGACACCACTGTTTGGAAAGTTACCATATAGCTGGGATTTACTTTCCTTTGGTTTTTCAGAGTCTTGTGTTTCTCCTTGAAAAGCTTTTTGCAGTTAACATATCTATTTCATTAATAAAATATAGCATTGAACTGCACAACCAGGTAATTTAAAAATATTTGCTGTTTTAGAGGCAGTTCTTCTGAAATACTGACCTTGAATGGTATATGGGTAAGATGAAAAACAAGACTTCCCAGACTTGCTTTGTTAAGCTCAAAATACTTTGTCTTTACAGTTTTTCCTAATGTGTGTTGCTGGATTTTTATTTTACACAGATAAGGAATCACTTTTCAATCCCTTTAAATGTTTTTGAAGAAGGAAGATGTTTAGGGACTGCTTCACCAGCAAATGAATTCAACATACCTTTTTCTTCTTACAGGTATTTTATTGTATTTTTCTCTTATTGTAGAATATGTCTCTACATTTTTGATTATTGTATCTATACAATTATGCTAAAAAATTTGTTTACCCTTGCTACCTAATACTGAAATAATACTGTGCTGTCATTGTTAGGTAGGATCTTTTCAGGGCATGTAGTATAAGTTAAACAGAGTACTATTTAATTGTTGAATTGGAAGGATTTTGAAATCAAATTTTATGAATAAGTTAAATTAGCTAAGCTACTTTAAAATCTGAGCTCATGTACTTTTGGAACACAGTGATTGCAGTCTTAGTGAGTGATGTTTGGTGATTAATGCAGCTTTTTTGTTTTTTCTGAAAAGGCTTCTTTTAATTTTTTTCATATTTTCTTGGTAATTCTTCTTGATAATCTCTTACTCTGACGTAAGAGATTAAAAGCTATACATTTAGACTCTATAAAAGACGTAAAAAAGACTCATCAACCTTAGAAAAACTTGGCATGTAGCATAACTATGTTATTATCACAAGCTAATAACAAAATTGCAATGAGTTTGAATGTAAACTTTAGTTAAATTGTAACAAAGTTTTATGTAGGTAGGTTTGCTTTGATGGATTTTTTTTATGGTTGCAGAGACTTTTCCCTTCTATTTTCTTCCAAACACTCTCCTCGTTTTTAATAGTGAAAGATATATATCTCCTTTATTACTTATGTTGTACTGTAGATTCATTAATTCTTTGATATTTCTAACCATCTGTATAAGATTTAGTGATGTTCTGATTCCTTGCACAGATGAGTTCCACTAGGCAGTCAGGAAATGTGTTAAAACTGTTCAGAGCAGCTGTATTAAATTAAAGCCATTGCCTTATAAAAGCCATGTGTGTAAATAATCCATGAACTAACTTGGTGCTTTATATGACTGAAAAGAAGGGCACTTTCTGTGCCTTGGTTTTAGGAGTAAGTTGTTGATCCTGGCCTTTAGCTTGGAACCGGAACAGAACAGCACCTGTAAGGAAATTCAGTAGTCTCTTCATAAGATTCTCCAATAACCCTTTCTTTGTAAGGGAAGCATGTGGAGGTATGGAACAAAAAACCCAACTGTTAAAATAGTATGAGATTTTGGGATCCAGTCCATCATTTGATTCCTCCTTTAATCAAGATAGAGGCAGGCAATGAACTAGTGCTAGAAATCTTCTTAAATACAAATAATACTAGAATGTCCCTGTTGCATAGTACTTTTTTATAATTGAAACATTCAGTCACATGTTAAGTGTTTAAAAATGTTTTCATTTACAGATCCGTACTGAGTTTGCAACCACTAGCCAATGAAAATGGAGTGGGTGCAGAATTTGACATGTGTGAAGGAATTACTTTTGATGAAATTATGAAAAATGTTGACAGTTTATTACAAAGGAAATGCCAATCTATGAAGTCAACTAACCACTCACTTATCATCAATATTGTTCCTGTAAAAGATGCATTGACCACTTCATTAGGTGCAGAAGATGAATGGGATTTTCCATATGTTGTTCATTTATGGCCTTCTGTTCTTCTCCGCAATCTTCTTCCTTACCAAATAACTTACTCTGTAGAGGTAATTGTATAATGCTTGAATTTTAGTGATGTTTCCCACTTAAAATGTGAAAGCTGTTTGAATTGGAGATTAGAACAAAGGGGTTCTGATGGAGTATTTTTTAAGCAAAATCTTATAAAGGCAAGTCTTATATAGTCTAATAAAGTCTGTATTTCCAGAATTGAAATATCACAGAATGTGAAATGTGGTGTTATTAAGCCATACTTTAGATATATATGCAAAAGAAAACTTAACACTGTACAAGTTGAGCCCTGTGAGAGTCGCTCAAGTGCAACTTCAGCCTAATTAAATAGTGCAGCTTTTTCTGTGAAAAATGTCTCGGGTGAATCACCCTATGTTAGCATTTTATGTGCAGTCAGTGTTTCAGCAGTAGCATACTTTTCTCAGACCTGCCTTTTTGCCAGGTTTTGGCTAGAACTGCAGCTTACTGCTGGACTTCAAATTATTTCCAGGTGAAATTAAACAATTAGGTGCACTTAGACTGTTAATAGACATTCTTTTCAGTGCCAGATGAGAGACAACTTGAGTAAAATACCTAAAACATGCAGTGTAGACAGATTCCTCAACACAGTAGGTTTCATTGTATGGATCTGGATTGTGTCCCACTCCTTATTGATGTTGCTTAGGATAATGGAAATACAGTTGGGAGACAGATTTTTTTTTTCAGATGATCTTAATATTTAGTATTTGAACTCAAGTAGTAAGTAAAACACTAATAGTAATACTTCACCACAAGTAAATAATAATTTAATTTAAAAAAATAATTACTAGGACTGGAGCCTGTAGCTTATACCATATGTGTGGAAGTAACAAGCTCTGTATGTCTTTTACAAATTTAAATTTACTGAAGAAAATACTGTGTTGAGGAGATTTGTCATGTAAGAAGAGTTGTGTGTTTGAATTTGATGACAGATGGGCTTTTTGATGTTGAATATTGATGACCATGCATTAAGGTTCTCTTTGCAAAGTACTGTTTTAAGGTAGATGTTCAGGAAAGTAGCATAGTTAAGTAGTGCAAAAGGTATTTAAAAATTGTGCCTAAATAGCTTGCATCCTAATTTTTAGAGCTAATTAAAAACTAAAAGTTTATATTAATTTTGTGTATGATTCTGTTTGGTGTCTGATTGTCTTTTTAAGGGAAATGGGAACAAATATGACACTCTACAAGAAGGATGTTCTGCCCAGATTCATAATGCAGTCTTGGACCAAACAAAACTAGGTTTGCAGTTGCTTAACTATCTTGATCAAGACTGGAGAAGCGAGTATCTTATAAAAAGCAATCTACCTGATATCAGCTTCACAACATTTCAGTGTGTCACAGAGCTGGATAAGACTGAGCTGGATATTGCTGTTCACGTGACCTACACAACTGGGCAGATGGTAATAGAAATTCACAGTCCCTACTGGATGGTGAATAAAACTGGTCGAATGTTACAATACAAAGCGGATGGTATTCACCGCAAGCATCCTCCAGATTACAAAAAGCCCCTCCTTTTTTCTTTCCAGCCTAAAAACTTCCTTCAAAATAACAAGGTATTGTATTTTGCAAACCTCACAGCTGTATACTCCCTTATGTTGCTGTATGAAAGCATTTTTACACTTTAAAATGTGTTTACTCTATCCTGTGCTCTGTAAAAGGCATGAAACCTATAATATCTCTGTCTAAAAACAGTGTTCTAAATAAGCATGTAGTCAAATATGCTTGAGATAGGAAATTTACATTATCAGAGGTATTGTTAAGGAAGAGATCCTCACTTTGAAAGAAGTAGTTCACAGAGAAGTTGTTTTCTAAATAAAACAAATTCCTTTTGCATTTAAACTGTATCAATAAAGGTTCTTATTCCAAATAAGTCAGAGAAATTGTGCAGGAAATGTAAAACTGCGGTACTGGAGAAATGAATGCTACATGGAAAATTAATACTTGCAGTGGTGGTTGGTAGATTGGTTCTGGGTATGTAGAATGCTAAGGTTAAGTTCACCATTTGAGTTTCCCTAGTTTTTGAATTATGAAAATTACTGATGGATGAATGATATGAAAGAGATTACAAGAGTGCATTGATTTTCCTTTGAAATTTTAATTATAATGGTTTTTAAAGAATCCTTATCTGATTGCTTCCTCTGAATTGTGTTATACTTACAACACTTCTTCCACATGGGTTATAACTAAGCATGGTAGAAAATACATCTATGAGATGATACTGGCAGTTGTTATGTCTTGATTTTTTAATAGAAACACCAGTATTTCCATTTATCTTTATGCATAATTTATATATGTAATTTTAAATGTTGTCAGTGACTTGTAAACGGAAAATTAATTCAGGGTGCTTCTTCACAGGCGCAGCTTCGGGTAACTGACAGTGAACTGTCTGATCCATTTTCATTGGACACTGTTGGAAGTCATGGTTCTGTGAAATGCAAGAGTCATAAAAAGGAATATCAAGTGAGTTAAATTTATCTTTCAAATTAATTATTTTCAGGAGATACAAAGGTGGTTTAAAAAGTGTACTTAAAATAATGTCCTTCTGTTCACAGGTTGGTATCACCATAAATAATAGCAGTTTCAATATTACCAGAATTGTAACCTTCACTCCATTTTTTATGATTTCAAATAGAAGTAATTACACTTTGGAAGTAGCTGAAGAGGGCAAGGAAAAGTGGATTCCCATTGTTTTACAACAGGTAAACTTATAACGGAACCTATTCCAAGTTGTTTCACTAAGGGGAAAAAGCTGGTTTGAACACTCTCTCTCTCTCTAATGGAAAATGTGAGCCATATATAGTGTTCCATGACAATGCTTGAATATACCATGCCTTTTCAATAAATGATCTGTATCCTTTACCATTTCTCAGTATTCAATTAGGACATACTGTAAAGCTGGTTAACATTGTAATTGGAATTTTTTATTCAGTCACATTGTATCATAAATAGTCTGAGAAAAAGACCTCTACTATATTATATTATTACTGTATTATCTCTCTGCAGTGGCAGTGGAGCTTCTGTTCAGTTTAGCAGTGTTATGTGGTAGAATATTTTGGTTGACCTGGTATGCATGAAGCCACTTAGGTATGGGGAGAAATTCCCTCATATGATTCAGTTCAGAGTGATCCAAATGGTTCTTCTGGGTCGAGTCTCACTTCTGCTACTAAGTGCTCAATTCATACTTCCTAGAAAGAGATCCCTGACCCTCAGGCCAAGTGGTGTGAAAATGGGTTTAGGGTTCTTGTCTGTGCTGCAGAGACTTTGCAGACTTCGTGTGCATCTTGGTGGTTTGCACTGCAATATCACACAATTTGTTTTATGTGGTTTTGGGTCTTGGGGCCATCATGCCTTCCTGCAGGACATGTAGGAAAAGCAGTGCTTGTTTGGAGGTTTCTTAACGCTGTAAGTGATCTGTAGTGCCTTCTGGGAAGAGTGAATCCTTCCCCTTCCCTAGAGCCTTATCCAAAACAGTTTAGCCTAAAAAATAGTGTGGTTGAAGGCCCAGTTAATTTCCTTTAGAATCCTAGAAATACAGGATTGTTAGGCTTGGAAAAGATTTCTTAAGATAATGTATCAAGTCCAGCCACAAACCTGGCACTACCATAAAAAAATCACCACAAAAATAAATCCCCAAATGCCACATCCACAATTTTTTTAACACTTCCAGTAATGGTGATTCCACCACTTCCCTGGGCAGCCTATTCTAATGCCAGACTTTCCTTTTAGTGAAGAAATTTTTCCTCATAGTCACTTTAAATGTCCTCTAGTGCCATCTGAGGCTGTTTCCTTTGGTCCTGATGCTTGGAGACCAGCTCCCCCTTTGCCACATCCTCCTTTCAGGCTAGTTGTACAGCGTGATAAGGTGGCCTCTGAGCCTCCTTTTGTCCAGACAGAACAATCCCAGCTCCCTCAGCCACTCCTCCTAAGACTTGTGCTCTAGACCTTTCAGCAGCTCCATTGCCATTCTTTGGACACACTCCATCACCTCAATATCAGCATTGTAAATACTCCAAGTGGTTACTAAAAATGCTTGCAAACCAAATTGCAAAAGTTAAAAAAATATGTTCAATGAGATTCCTAACCAAATCTTTCTATTATTTTTTTGGTACCTTCAGTACATGCTCCTTAGCTGTGCATATTATCTTTAATGATACAGTCAATAAAGATGTGCCATTTAAATAGCATTATTTCAGTTAATGAAATTGATATGTTGTTCCATTGTGATTTTTATTAAGTGTGCATAAAGGTTTAGCTCTTTATATGTTGAAGTCGCTTCAGCTTCCCATTATGCTTATCATTTTCAAAATAAGTTTCTTTACTTTTACTCAGCAATGGACTCTTTGTCATACGCCTGCCTGTTCGTTCTATTTCTTAATATTCTTATGTTCCTCTGAATCAAGGTTTTTTGCTTGGCCTTACATAGATTTTGTGTTGTTTACATGTATGATTCCTCCTCTAGTTTATTGATAAAGGTCTGAAATGACTGCATCACTATAGCGGTGTATGTGTAGTAATATGGGCAACTTCATATCTAATTTCTTACTCTTGGGAAATATAGTCAGATGGTATTACTTCTTGTTTTATGGTTTATATTTGATATATCTTTGCTATTAGAATGAGCTAAAATATTTGCAAAAAGTTCTGAAATTTCTGCAAAAACTACTCAAAGGTAGTAGTTTTGGTAGTTGAAATACCTTCTGCATGTATCATCCCTAGGTTTCCATGTTGACTGTTTTATTTGTATGCTTACAGGATTTTCTCGCTTGTCCCACAAATGTCAGTGTTTCTTAGGTGTTTCATAATTGTATTGATTAAATCTTAGTCTTCTTTCAGTAATAAAGTATCCAGGGAAGACTAAGATCCTGAGTGATCTTAGGATCACTCCTAAAAACTTTGAAAAGTTAGATATGGCAGTTTACCAAATAGAGGTGTATGAGTCAACAGAAGAATTTGTATTCTCTTCTAAACCTGTTTTTGCATTGTGTCGATATTTTTCCCTTTGATAGGAGGTCTCTAAAAATCCATGTTGTGACAACCTTGGTCTGCCAGGGTTGTTCTTTTGTAATTCAGTTGCCTCATACAATATCCAATAGTTCATCTCCTCTAAATGTAGGTAGTATCAAGCCTCTGTTCGTCTGTCTTTAATCAGTCTCTGTTCTTAATCCAGAACAATTTCCAGGAGCAAGTTTACATCTGATGCTGTTGCTAAGATGCTTAGCTCTACTATCCTGATAGTCTAGATTTTTTAAATAAATGCCTATAATTTTTGTAGTATTTCTCACATTACTCTCTAACATTAGGTAAGAGATCTTCAAAAATGAAGCAGCTTATTGAAATGTTAATGCCTATTTTGGCTTGCTCCTTTCTCCCACTATTCTATTTTTTTGTCATTTTAAGTTGAGCAGAGACTTTCCTGCTGATTTTTTTAAAATTCACTCTTCTTTCTTAGTGATAGATAGCTTGTCTTTTCAGGAAAGAAAGCAGTTCTTAAGTAGAACTGATCTTCTCTGAGACATCTTCCATGTCCCATCTTTCCCTGTGGAAAGTACTATATATATCAGAAACCTTAATCACTATTTCTAGAAAAATGCATTGTTTGTCAAAGATTGCAATAGAGTTTATTGGACAGTGATTAGTGTGCAGTGGTTTGCTAAGGACAGTCCTTTGAATTATGTGTAGTGCAAGGCAGTTGATCAACAATTATCCTTATAGAAAGAAGACATTGCTGAAGACTGTTCATAGGACCAGTGCTAAATATAAAATAAAGATCCCACTGTGGAAGCAAAACTGTTGTATAAATATAACATCTGGTGAAGCACTTAACAAGTGTGTGGTAAAAGGCTTGAAAATTACATCATTATGTGACACAATCTCTGGTTAAAGTCTACTGCAAAAATTTTTCAGTTCCTTATAGTTGATTCTGTAATGTCTTGTTTAGCCAGTCTTTTTTACTTACTTGGTTTGGATTTTAAACTTCCATTTACTATTGACTGATTCTTCTTCAATTTCTTCTGGGCTCGGTTAATTCCATGTTGAGACTTACATACTGAGTTTTATTATAGTTTACAGCACAATTTAAATTTCCTTTGTCTGTGGGATACATGTTGATGTAAATTACACCTTCAATCTTACCGTTTAACTATATTTTTTTCCCTTGTCTTCCTGCTTCCTGTGGTGTGAGAAACAATGGGAAAGGGAACTTAGTGGCATGGTAAGTTGGTGAACTAGTCTTTCACCACTGAAGAATTAATTCTAGGATTCAGATGCAGTTAAATATGGACATCTCATTTCTTAAACTATGTTAGAAAAAATGGTTTTAAAATTTTGGATGCTGCATGTCAACAATTTGAAATACAGGAAAGATGTCTATCTAAAAAGACTTTGACTGTTGATAGCTGAGAGTTACTATTAGTCATAGCTTGTTCTTGTGGCAGGATTCATTTAAGAGACTTCATTTGTTACCATTAAAACTTTTGTCTTCTCTGTCTCCTGGTTGTCTCCATTTAGCAAGCAAACTATTGAAGAGAGATTGCCTTTGATATTTTTAAATCCACAATGGTTATTATTTCAGCTCTGAATATGAATAGCAGAAGGTGCTCTCTGATTTAGCTGCCTAATGCTTCATACTGTGTGTTTTATACTCATATGTATATATGTAGTTTTACATATGAAACACTTCTAGAAGGACTGCTAGTAGCTGATGTCCTGTGTACTCAAGTTACCCTGGGGTGGCATTTGTGCTAATGTCCCATTTTGTTGTCATTCATTATCACTGTAAAACTGATTTGAAATTTATATTTTTTTTGGAAAAGGTCTGCTAATAGAAGAACATTTTAATCTTTTTTATTTTACCAGCTTGGCATTTTCAATGTTGTAGTTATTTTATACTCTGGATTTTATGTACTTTTTCCGTTTTAAATGTACTTCTTGTTGTGAATATGAAGTCCTACTTTTTCCACTTTAGTTCCTTACTCCTCACTTTCTTCACTGTAGTCAAAATTATTTCTTGACTTCCTTTCAATGACTTCGTTTCAATTTACTGTATTCAGGTAAGTGATAACTTTCAGGGTTTTTAAATAGGGTTTCTGATCCTAATTGATACACTTTTTGATAGACTTCATTAGATGAATTTTGGGCTAATGTGAATGGCATTCAAAGCCTGGTTTGTATTTTGACTTTGAAATTTCTGATTTTTCTAGTGCATTCCTTTTTGGCCTGAAAATGATGCCAACAAACTGCTTGTTAGAGTTGAAAATTCTGATCTCCCTCCAAAGAAGATAAATTTTGATCAGCAAGAAAACTCTCTTTTACTGCATTTGGACAATAAGGTAACATATTGCCTTCCATGTTAACATGTTAAGTAAAATAGCATAAATCACTTTTTAATTTTCATTCTCAAATTGTTTTCCCATGCTATCAGTTATTGCAAAACTTTACCTGAAGAAAATATTACATTTATGCAAATGCATTCTCATGCTCTCTCTTTTGTGTGTGTACAAACAGATGTACGTAGGTATTCTGTTTTAAGCGCTTCTCTGGGGAGCAGTTCTACAGGAGCTAAAATACAGATTGTTTTGCAAATATTCTTTGTGAGAAGTATTGATATTAGTTCTAAAGTAACACTGAATAACTTTGACTTCACTAAATTAACTTGTATATTGCTGATAGTCTCATCTAGGAGTAGTTTTTAAGTAGGTGAGTGGTTTTTGTATTATAATGTTCTTGAGGCCATGAATGTGTAAGCTTGTAATAAGGAAGGTAACTCTACTACCAATCTAACTTTTTACGGTACAGAACTCTCCTGCATAGTATTAATTACAAATCGTAATACCTGCTACCTAGTATTTAGATCAAGGAAATATTCTGAAGGTATGGTAAAACAGCTAGTTTTACTACATCATAGTTTTATCTTATGATGAGAAGTTCTTCAAAATATTTAAATTACATTTGCTTTTCATTTACATTGGCTTTGGAAATCCATTCCACTGTTATTTACTTTAAAATTTTTACAACTGATAGCTTGGAGGAATTGCAGTGGATGTTAATCTGACTGAACATTCTACGGTGATTACCTTTTCTAATTACCATGCTGGTGCAGCTCCATTTCTGTTGATAAACCATACCAAAGAGGAAATTATTGAGTATGGACAAAGGTATGTATGAAGAGGTTTAGTGTGGATGTTTGCATGAGACATATGAACTGTAGTTTTGTATATTGTAAGCATGCATTCTCTAAAGAAGCCCGTTTTGAGGAAATGGCTGTCAAATTTTGTCAGAGCACCCAAAAATCTCTTGCTTGGTAAATTGAAGGCAATGAATTGTTAGCAATGTTAAATACTGCTAGGCAGTTTTACAAGTGAGCTGTTTTGTGGTGTCTTTTTATATGAATTTTGTGGCCTTGTGACAACTACATTCCTGGTGGGGGGCAAAGGATGTACTTTTCTGGAACTGTGCAGGTCCTGACTGTGCAGAATAAGTAGTGAAGAAAATTTAGTTGAAAGAATGGGTTCAAATTATGTGAGATAGGGGATGACAGGTAGTTACATAAATTTTGCCAAGGCAGAACAAAACTAAGGTAATTTTAATGAATATTAGTCTTCTGCAGTGAGTGAATATTTACTTCTGCACCTGTACAGAGTTACACTCTTCTCTACCATTAATGTTTTTGTAATGCTTTGCCACTGTATGCAGATACTGAGCACTGCTGAGAAGTGTATACCTGCATCATTCTTGAATTATTTATTTCTAAAAGCCAAACAGCCAGTTTTCTCCCTTCAGTCAGTGAGAGCAGTGTTGTTTAAAGATTTTTACTTGGAAGGCGGAAGAGTTGTTAGTCAAATCCTGTTTGCTTCCTGTTTGCCTGAAGAATGATTGTTTGGCTTGTTTTTATTTTGTAAAGATTAGTAATTTTTATCTTTTTAGATAAACTGTGGGAATCCTTATTGTCAGTTTAATTAGAACTGAGTTCAATGTTTCATATATGGAAGGGCATACATTTAGTCCCAACTACCTGACCACTTTAGGTCTGATAAAAAGTTAAAGCATGTTATTAAGGGTGTTGTCCAAGTCAAGGGCTTGTGGCAACTCGTGCCTCTCATGAAAACCTGTTCTTCCAGTGTTTTGAGAGAAAATCTTCCTAATGTTCAATCTAAACCTCCCCTGGCACAGCTTGGATGTGAGGGAATGGTTCAAATAACTGGATCCTAGCAAGCAGAGATGAGCATCTCTCCACTTCTTCTCCTGGGGTAGAATCCTTTCACAGAGCTGTAGAAGACAATTCTGCAAGTTTTTAAGTATATGTGAGAGGGAATGGAGTTTAAAGCACATTTCTGAAAATCACAAAGGGGGAAGAAAATGAGTATATAAAATCTACTGTATATACTTCATTTTTAAAGTATATATATGTATATTAAACTACAAATCCTCATTCTTATTGCTGTTGTGAGAATGTTTTTGTGTGTGTTTTTTCATGCATAATGTTAATTTTGTTCTGTTCTCGTTACTTGAAAATATTATTAATGTTCTTGTTGAAATGCTAGAATGCAAAGGTCACTAATACAAAATATTCATTGACATTTGAATTTAAAATTACTTTGTTCTAGCTCCCTCAGTGAATTGGAAGACTGCCTTCAGCCAAATAAGGCAGTGTTGTATACTTGGGCAGACCCAACAGGATCTAAGAAATTAAAATGGAGATGTGGAAATAGAACCGAGGAAATTGCTGCAAAAGAGGTATATTCTTTTTATCAAAATCTTCTTTTAATGGTGTCTAATCTTATATTTATATGTCCATTATCAGTGTATGCATGAAACTTGTATTTTATGAGCATGATCAGCAGTCTCATACATGAGTTCCAAATGCAGAACAGTAACAACACTTTGTTTGCTGGAGCTTGCTCAAGTAAGCAGTCTTCAGTTGAAAAGTGTCAGTGTGTGTGTGTAGTGAGAGGTTGTCATAAAACTTTGTAATTACTTTTTTCCTGTACCTTAAAAAAAAGTGTTCCTTTGTTGTGTTGCTAAGACTGTGGCTTTGTTTTGCTTTTTTTTTTTTGTGAAGTAGAATGATAATAGCATTGTAAAAACTTTTCCTCTCATTTGTAGGACAAAATGGAAGTACTCAGTGTGGATTCTAGAAAAGTGGTCTACTTAATGTCGTTTTATGAAGGTTTGCAACGTATTGTCCTGTTCACTGAAGATGAGAATGTATTTAAATTGACATATGAAAGTGTAAAAGCAGAACTAGCAGAACAAGAAATTGTTCTGTCTTTGCAAGATGTTGGAGTTTCATTGGTTAATAATTATACAAAACAAGAGGTGTCCTACATTGGAATTACAAGGTAACTTACTTTGTGTACAACAGTATAAAATGTTTAACTTCGGGTATTTTCACTCTATGTATTTCATTTTTGCTTGTGCTGAAAGAGCAAATAGAAGTCTGGGTTAACAGTGTTCAAACCTAATGACTACATTTTCCTGCTGCCAAGAGAAATGCTTTCACTGTGTTTTGTTCTAACGCATATTCTAACTGTATTTAGATGTATGTGGTTTTGGAACATGTATTTGTAATTCTGTGTAGCAGACTTCCCAGTACACTGGACAGAAAATATTTCCTGTCCAGGTAGTTTGAGAAGTGATAATAGAGTTTTAAGGAGCAAGGTCTGCAAATAGTTTGTGTCAGTGGGTTTTGTTATCTTCACTACACAAGCAGCTGAATTCTGCATTGGAAATTTTGATGCAAAAGCTTGTAGGTCCCTTTAGTTTTGGTTGATTAATTATGGTGGTCCATGGCTCTACTGCTTGAGTTTCCTACTATAATTATACATTTCAGATGGAAGCAGAAAGAAATTATGTAATGCTTGGAAATGTGTGCTATCATATATTTGAGCAGGGGCTCTTTCTAATCATTAAGGGACACTTGAGTATGATTGCCATAAGCCACACACTTCTTTTTATTCAGTTATGAGGTTGACAGAGTGAGAGTTGTTTTTCCTTGATTAATTCTTTGCACTTTACTGAAAAACAAACAAGCGTGAACTTCTCATACACATAGGCTTCACATAATCTTATCCATCATTTTCTAAGAAAATTCCAGTCCTTGCCCTCACCTGAGAAGCTGTGCTCTGATACTTAGGCAGTGGAAACACTTGGTTAGAAGTGGCAGCTGATTGCTGAGATTCACAATACTGTTGAGATTTCACTAAATTTGTTTTTCTTTGAAAGCAGTCATCCATAGTAATTTGTTAAGTGCTTATAGTTAGTTTTGTTTTCTTGTCAAACCCAGATGAGATGTCAGATTTCTTGAAAATGGATGGCAGTACTGTTGAAATTGGCTTCATTTTTTTAGGAGCAAGAAGAAAACCCCAAAACCCAAAAACAAAACCAAAAAAGGTGGAAAGAAAAAAAAAGGAGGAAACTTTCAACAATCAAGATAGTACTCTTTTTTTAGTTGTTGTTTTGAACTTAGCTCACCTTTGTTTTTTCTGCCATTGATGTGTCTCAATATAGACACTGATATAGATAAAAGAGGTTAGGTGGCTGTGTCTGGAAAGTTACATATTTTTATAGTCTAGAGAGTAAATTGTGGAAAGAAGTATCTTCTACCTGCCTGATTGTGTTGGTTTGTTCCCTATTTTATGCTTTAAGTTTGACTGTAAGGTGAAGTCAAGCACAGAGCTTTTCACAGAAGCAGTGGGAAAAACATCTAATGCCCTTTAAGGTTGTTTAATTATTTGCGTTAATAAAACTGAGAGACAGAAGAAAGGATAGCATTTTTAAAAAAAACAACAAAAAACAAACCCAAAACTCCCACCATGAAATCAGTAGAAGAAACATGTAAAACAAAACCACCTCTTGATTTTAGATGGAAAGACTAAATAAAGAAGCTGTCAAAAATAAGGCACAGTGCAGGAGGCATTTTATCTTGACTTGAACTTTTCAATTTGTAGTAAATTTAAAATGCCAAAGTAAATGCAGGACTATAAGCAGAAAACTACATTGAGATTGTAGGACAATGGATGGCAGTACTGCTTCTTTGATGGAGCTTCCTTAGTGTCACTACATACCCATCTTCATCAAAGTGGGGAGTTAAACAGACTTGTTAACTTTTTTTTTCCCCGTCATAGTGGAGAGACTGGCTTCTCTTTAGTTCCAAGAAGGCAGTGCATGATTTGGGTCACTTCTGTTTGCTACAGTAGTGCTTTATGTTGCGCTTTCTCATTCCTTAGTTACAACATATTAAAGTCACACTGAAGTAGGTGTGTTCTTTGTGTTCTTGAAAACTTGTTTTCAATAAGCTAATCCTTCTCTTTTGCTTCTTTGTTTTGTTTTCAAAGTTCTGATGTGGTGTGGGAGACAAAACCCAAGAAGAAGTCGAGATGGAGACCGATGAGTGTTAAGCAAATTGATAAATTAGAACAAGAATTCAGAGATTACAGTGAGCTAAGCCCTTCAGAAAATAAGATTATTGAGTTGGAATCGAATGTTTTGGTAATACTGATAGTTCTCTAATTCTGTTGCTTATATGTATGCACAAGAAAAAAGATAATATATCAATTTTGCTGTCTTTGATAAAACTTACAGTAAAATTTGAGATGATTGATTTACCTACTCCATTTGAAAACACTTATTTATCTCTGTATTAAAAAGTGCAGGAAATATTCCACAAACTTGATATATTGCTACAGACTTTTTGTTGTTACTGCCTGACTTTGAAATTGAGGTGTACCATTTTTGGAGGTTGTAGTACTAAATATGTATAAAACTACAGTGAGGAAGGTTTGCATTTGGTTCATGTGTTATACCAGTAAATATATTCGTTTGGGGTTGATTTGTTTGTTTGCTTTAGCCTGAAATCCTGTATTTTTAAAATGGCTTGTTGGGGAACGATTTAGCTGTCATTCAACCACATAAAATTGAAAAAGAAATTTCAGAAATTATTCTGGAATGTAGAAGCACATTATGCTCCAAATGCTCAGTCCTTGTGTATGGATGAGTTCTAGGCACTCATTAGAAACATGCTGTAGGAAGATAAACACTGGATAGATAAATGATCCAGTGTTTATGTCAGTCATAGTCCATTACACTGTTCAGTTTTTCTTCTAGATAGCTATGTGGTAAATGATAGTAACCCCCAAATAATGCATTACTTTGTAGTTTTATTTTTATTTTTAATTTATGCAAAATTTGTTTGCTTTAAATAGAGGGAAATTATGACATCTAACTTAAAAGGTACAGAACTTCTACTGCTAAGGTTTACAATATTGTAAATTTTTAAGTATATGAAGTAGGATTTTAAAACACCTGGCATACTAAATTTTCTTTAATAATAATACAATAGGTATGTTTAACTCCTAATGGAATGAACATGACAATTCAACAGCCAAATGAGATTCCTATCAGAAGAAATTATCTGCCAGCTTTAAAAGTGGAATACAGCTCCTCTGCACATCAGAAGTCTTTCAGAATTCAAATTTACAGGATACAAGTAAGTCATGTCAAAAAGTAGTTGTTACTTATTCTAAAGAACAACTTTTATGGAAGCTTGGGTTCATTTCTAGAATTATTTGGATTTCTCATGTTTTCAGTTTATTAGTAATCATTGGCTTTTACATCAGTGCTCCTCAGTCTTTGAAAATACTACTTAAGTGCTTCTTAGAAAAAAAGGAAGACAAATATGACTCTTCAGACAAAAAAAATGGCATTCATCTTACTTGCTTTTTCTTGGAGCATTTCTGTATAACAAGCAAAAAGAGAGGTGAAATTTCTAGTCTTGTTATGCTCAATATTTTAAGAACAAATACTTTGCAAAACTTTTGTGGACCATTTATTACTACCAATTTGAAGAAGCTTTTCTAAATTATTAGAATTTGATTATTATATTTTGAAAATAGATATATTTTAAGTACAATAGTGTCTGTTTTCTGCATTTGGATTGGTGGAAGGCTACAGGTATCTCTAGAGTTTGTCCTCGTCTTAAAATATTTCAGTATTGAAAAGCTAATGTGATGCACCTTGTCCTGTCCTTACCCCTACTAGATACAAAACCAGATTCCTGGAGCCATATTTCCCTTTGTGTTCTATCCTATTAAACCTCCAAAGTCCATCACCTTGGATTCAGGTTTGTTCTAGTTTAACATAATCCTTCCTTTTAAAACAAAAAATAACTTGCTTGTACTGAAGTTAATAATTTTATCAGATTTTTCACTTTTACCAGGTGAAGTCTGCATGAACTTTCTGACTATAGATAATACAAATAATAATAGTAGAAGTAAGGAAGCAGTTACCTACAAAGAGGATACACAGAACACTGTTTCAACAGTTAAAAATTAACAGAAAAAAAGAAAATGTCTTTTATTTGTCATTATCATGTCTTTTAAGAGCATCTTTATGGCGCATTACTTAATTGATTGTGGAGAACATATGACATGAAAGTTACTTAATAAATTTAAAAGGAGGTTTTCAGTTCAGACCACCAGTAAAATTTATTGCTGACTAATATATGAGAAAACTTGTCTGTTCATAAGATAAGTTTTGGTAGTTTTGATGGCAGTGAATCTGTTGCACTGTTTCTGTGCCACTTAGATGAGGAGTTTTGGGGCAGTGAGGATTCACTTGTCATCCTTAGTCTTCCACTATTTCCCTACTGCTCTAGTGTCATGCAGTGCATATCCTAGTAATCTATCTGAAGTAATCTTAGCTACCAAGAAAAGAAATGTGCCTAAGCTCAGACTTGTTAAGTGAGGCTTATAAGCTCTCCAGTTGGCAAATTATATTTCATATGGTTTTTGGGTTGATTTCTCCATTGCTTGGAGCATAGAGCATAGAGCTCAATGTTGCTATACTACGTGATGAACTGGAGTCTTTCATTAATTTTTTTCACACTGAAGTCACTTGGAAAACCTAGTATCAGTAATATCAAAGTAATAAACAAAGTAATATCAGAAGGCATTCTGGATAGAGACAAAGAATACTGCTTGCAATTTTGTTCAGAAGCTAGTGGCATGTCAGTTGCTCATTCTGAATATGATTGGTTTAAGCTACACTGCATGAATCTGCAGGATTCATTTTTGTTTACATTTTTGTATCAGCCATTGGAAAACCTTATTCCATGACTAAAGAAATGACATAAATCTAATATTATATCAATATTAATTTGCTTTTAAATGAAAGCGGTGCATTTTCAGTTAAACAGCATTTTGATTTTCCATTCCATCCTTGTGTTCCTATTACTTTCTCTTCCTGCTCTTTTCCCTGTCTCAATTGTTTACCAGTCATATCCATTATGTAATCCTGTTGTGCAGGATTGAAAAAACCCTGAATGTATATGACATTTTCATAAAAAAACTTAGGAAGTTATGTATGTCATATAATAATCTGTACTGATCTCTTTTTATTTGACAACTTTATAGCACCTAAACCATTTACTGACGTCAGTATTGTCATGAGAACTGCAGGACACTCAGAAATAACACATATTAAGTAAGTATTTTGACATGTTCCATCTCTATTGCTATTGGATGTGTTATCAAGCTTTAAAATTAAAAATATTGCAGAGGCAAACATAATGAAAAGTAATTTTAACACAAACTCAGTCTTAGAAGCTCAGAGCATTTTAACAGAGGTGAAAGCTCAGTGTCCTTTATGATGCACATAACTGAAGAATAAATCAAGGATTTTTAGATGTCTTTTTAATGCGTATTTTTAGTCATCTTTATTGAGAAAGAAAATCTGTGTATAGTTGTGCTATATACAGTGTTAAATGCTGCTCTGTGTTTAAAATGGTTTTGGTTATTTGGAAATGTGTTTATATTACACCTAAGTGGGAAGCCTTCTTTTCACCAGCAATGCTGAATCCCTCAAAAAACCCTCAAAACAAATAAAAAAAGAAAACCAACAACAAATACACGCACAAAAAAACAACACACCAAAACAAAAATCCACACCAAAATAACCCACCAAAACCAGTACCTGAAGTTGTGTAAGTGGTCTAACCTGTACTAAACTTTAAGTGTTACATGTTTTTGTAGAACACCTTAATAATTATTTTTTGTTTCTTGTGCAGGTACTTTAAGGTTCTGATTCAAGAGATGGATCTCAGATTAGATCTTGGCTTCCTGTATGCAGTAGGTGAATTCTTTACACAGACTGATGTGCCAAGTGACCAAGAGGTAGAAACCTTTTGTTGTTTGAAGATAAATAGATTTTAAATCTGTAACAATTCAACTTGTATTAAAACAAAAAAAAAATTAAAAATTATTTTTCTGTGTCCATATCAATGGTTGATATAATAATATAGAGCTACGAGGTTTTAATTTACTGTTACCTGAGTCAAATAGTAGACTCCTTCCTTCATGCTCATCCTGTGTGCTATGGAAAGAAGGCTTTGAATGTTGTAGTACAGGGACTATGAGAGGAGTTTGTACATGAGAGTATAAGTAGTATTAGTCAATGTATTGCCATCAGTGAAAAATGACTAGTAGTTTTATATACTCCAAATTTTGAAGAAATATCTTTTTCAAATGCATTTACAGCTACAACTTTTCGAAAAGGATGTTGAATCTCTTCAAGAAGAGCTAATGAGTGTGTCATCAATGGATACGTCACAAATCAGCTTGTATGAATACTTCCACATCTCTCCAATTAAGGTATCCCTTTTTCATGTTATAGACTGAGTTTGCTCTCTGAAAATTTTTTGTCTCGTCCAGGATAGTAGGCAGTGGAAATAAAGATCGAAACGTGCTGATTAAAAAAAAAGGGCCAAGAAAGTATTTTCATTGTAACCACTAACTTACTATTGCATTCTTATGGCTTACTTTATGAGTAATTTTTTTTCATTTTATTATTTATGAGTTCCTTGCAAAATGCTTATTTGTGTACACACAGGATATTATGGATTGGAAAATGATGTAATTTCTAAAAAACATGTATAGCAAGGGTAGGAGATTAGTGTGCAGCTAACATTATTACAACTGTGATAGGACCTTATAGGCTCTGTTACAGTTGTTAAGAGAGTCTCCGTCTATCCATGGGAAGTAGATCAAAGCATGATTTGAGTTGCACCTCTTCACAGTATCTTGTGAGATGTTAGAAATTATATTTGACATGAAAAAATGCAGGGAGGAAATGGGATGGAATAAATGGGCTTGGATTTTTACTAGAGCTTAAGTCTTTAGTGGTGATGGATTGAGTGACAACAATTCTGTAAGGTAAACTGTGTATCACTGAAATGAGCTACAGTTAAGCTCTGTTGTAACATAATGAATGTTGCATGATATTGTCTTCGGAGAGTCAGAAACAGGAATAACTTCCTTTAATCTGATTTTGAAAATGACTGGATAGATTTCTACCATTTTGTGCCAGAAAGCCATTTGAGCAATTTTCCTGAATATGGTTCTTTTCTGATTTCTTTGAAACAAATGCTTTAGTTATTTCAGGTGTGCACAGGTAGGATTTCTCCTGTATGCATATTCCAGTAATTATTTGGTACCTGCAAAACTTGTATTAGTAATTATTTGTTCTGAAGGTTTTATTTTACATTCTTGCTTGGACTCCATGCTGTGTTGTCATTTTCTGTCTGCTTTGATTTTGGGTATAACTTAAACAAATGAAATGTTTTAAAAATGAGTTAATAATCTAAATTATATTTGAAAGAATCCAGAGACCATCTCTGAAAACAGAAGTAAGCAGTTTCAAGTTCTTGTTTTCTGAAAGGTAGTTTAAATTCTTCACTTCAACTTTAAATGTGAGTGGGCTTTTTTTGGCCTACATTATGTATTTGTGTACTCTTTTACAAAGTCAGACTGGTTTCAGCCAGACTAGAAATGTGCTACCTAAATTTTTAAATAATCTAAAAGATTATAGAGATAGAAATATCATACAGCTAACAACTAACCATGTTATTTCCCAATCTCATTTTTATCCTTCAGTTACACCTGAGCTTTTCACTCAGTGCGGGTGGAGAAGATAGTAACAAAGAAGAAAGAAAGAATGAATTGATACCATTTCAGTCCTTGAATCTCCTGCTGAAGAGTATAGGGGCCACCCTTACAGATGTACAAGATATTGTCTTTAAGTAGGTTAAAAATATGAATGTAAAAATCACTCACAAAGATTGTACCAATATTACATATGTTGAGCTTTATTTTGTTCTGTGCAGTAAGGACTTACTTTTTCTCTTGTCTCTTTTTTTAGGTTGGCATTCTTTGAGCTCAGGTATGACTTCTGTACTACACAGCAGCTTCAATCATCAGTTATAAGGCATTATTCAAAACAGGTAAGAATAAGAGAATGTCAACATTCCAATAATTTTTTATTTTGAAACTGCTACTGTGCACTTTCATTCTATTAAACAAAATAAAATTTACTTTCATCCTTTTACATACAAAGGTTAAATAAATGCATACAAGCCAATTACTCATTAATAGGATTTTATTGCCTTGCCAGATGGCATGGATAACAAAACAGCTTACTGGAATAGATAGGGGAGGCAAACATGATAGGGCTCTGATAGAACATGATTGGCATTAAAATGCAAATGCAATTTCTTAGACATTAGTACCATTCAAATCATAGTACCTTTTTTTGTGTACTGTTGAAAGTCCTGTCATCCAGTGGAGAGATTCCAACAGAAATACTTTTGCATAAAAGAATTAGTCCTCTCCATCCATCATTAATAATGAGGGGCTACTGCAATGCTTTTAAGTAATGTCGTTTCTTGGCTGACATAATATGGTTTACTCACTGATTTTCTCATCTTTTTATTGCAACTACTTCTATGTTTCTGGACAATTTTGAGGTTTTTACATTGAACTCATGTTTCTTTCCCTGTTTTAATCTGAGATACTACACTGTTTGCCTTTGCTTAAGCATAATTTAGGAAATATTTTCTCTAATACCTATTTTCATTTTAGGCTATTAAACAGATGTATATTCTTATTCTTGGCCTTGATGTATTGGGTAATCCATTTGGATTCATAAGAGGCTTGTCTGAAGGGGTAGAAGCTTTTTTCTATGAACCATATCAGGTAAAATTCTCTGCTGTCCTTTTACAAGTAGATAGATAGACATTGTATTGAAAATCTATATTAACACTTTTTTGGTTTTAAATTTAGATTTAGAATTGAAAATTTCAAGTGAAAATGCCTGGAAAACTCAAGTGAGAGTAAAAAGGACAGAGGTGTCAACTTAACTACCAAAAGGCTATTTCTTACAGTTCACACCTTAAAATAAATATTTTGCTTCTCCGTAAAATAAGGAAACTTCATGGAATTCATTATTATTCCAAAATGGTCTGTCTTTCACAGGGGCTTTTGTGGGTGCTTTCACACTCTATCGCTCAGTGTCATCCAATTTTCCTCTTTGTTACATATAAATCCCAATAAAAATGTACGATTTAAAAATATATAAGGCATACTATTCAAAGCCCGTCATGAGTGTGTCCTTTTTTCTCATAGGGAGCCATCCAGGGTCCTGAGGAATTTATAGAGGGAATGGCACTAGGATTTAAAGCGCTGGTGGGGGGAGCTGTTGGTAAGTTTCAGTGCTGTGATGGTAGTTCCCCTAATAGTAAACAATAGAGATGAGTATTTGTAAATTGCATTAGTTTTAATTTGGTTTATATTCCAATAGGTGGATTAGCAGGAGCTGCCTCAAGAATCACAGGTGCTATGGCAAAAGGAGTAGCTGCAATAACTATGGATGAAGATTACCAGCAAAAAAGGAGAGAAGCCATGAACAAACAACCCACTGGTCTGAGAGAGGGTATCACTCGAGGTGGAAAAGGACTGGTTTCTGTAAGGAGGAAAACAAAAATTAATTAGTTTTATGCAGGCAGGAGTACCAGGCACTTGTTGTGTTGCCCAGAGAGTTGTTGGTTTTCAATTTTTTTGAGTTAGTTTTTTGTTAGTATCTTAATTTTAGTTTTGCAAGTGTATAGCTACAATTAAATGATAGTTTTATAGAAAAATGCAATAGGATAGAAAAGAAGGTAGAAACTGTGAAGCAGGTGCCTCTAATTCTCTTGGCTTGTAGTGAATTCTAGAACACTCCCAACACATGTACTTTTAGGCTATTCAGCAATGAAGTAGGAAGAAAAATGTTAAAAATGAAAAATATTATATGGAAGCATATTTGTAATGTCTGTTTTATTTATCCTGGTAGGGTTTTGTCAGTGGCATAACAGGAATAGTTACAAAACCAATAAGAGGTAAGTCTGGTCTTGATGCATTAACTGTTCACACAGCAGTGAATTCTTGATTTTTGATGAGCTGTTGTGAATCAGAGTTATAAAACTTTTTGTCAAGATTTTATATTTCTACTGACTTACAGTTTAAATGTTGTTTACATGAACTTTGTGTGGAGACTGTGTAGTTGTGTATCAAATAAGATTTGTAATGAAATGGTAATAAAACTTGTTAAGATTTTAAGAGAAACTCTGTGGTTTATAATGATTTACTCCTTTTAATGCTTTTAGGAGCTCAGGAAGAAGGAGCAGCCGGTTTTTTCAAAGGTGTTGGAAAAGGCTTAGTTGGAGCAGTAGCCAGGCCCACTGGTGGAATCATAGATATGGCAAGCAGCACATTTCAGGGTATTAAAAAGTAAGTAAAATAAGTGTACAGAATATCATATGGCATGAAAGAGACAATAGTCATACTAGTAGTACCTTGTGTCTTCATATCACTTCTATGTTATTTACATAATAAATAGGTTGCTCTTTACAAAATACACACTTGATATAATTAAAAAACCACAGACACCAGTCTCAGCTATTTCTAGCATTACTGAAAAAAACTAGTTTAAATGTCTCAGCAATCAGACTTCCTTCAGCTGATGATTTTTAACTTTTACCCCAAATAAGCAGGAAAAAAGGACTTCTCAGATATGTTAAAAGTTACTTTATATATTATTACTCCTTTATGAAATTAGTTCCAAGATCACTAAATGATGCCATGTCAGAACTATGTTAAGACTGCATTTAAATATTGTGACAGTCTCACGTTAATAAATTAATTGATGAAGATTATTTGATACTGTTATGTGCAATAAAGGAGGAGACAGTTTTGAAGAGGCACTTGGTATCTTTAAATACAATTGTTCAGTGGCCCTGTTCTTAGTGAGCTGGATCACTTCTGTTACCATAAGAATGCCAGTCTTTTTTTACCTGTTCAAGTTTTTTGGCAGAGAAATTCAAGAAGCATATCAGAGAAATATGGTACAGTTCTATTCCACGTGGTACAGTGGAATAGAAGCTTTTGAAGTTTTGAAGTGCAGTAGTTAGACACTAATTAGGTATTTACAGATATGTGCTGCTCTGTGCCATCTAATTTGATAATTGTTATTCTTGAAAATAGATTTCTGTAATGTCTGTAATTATGCCAAAGTGCATATATAGACAACAATAGTTGTTATACGAGTACTTGAATTTAATTTGTATACAAAATATTTTCATTCCTTAGCTAAATAGTATAGTTGAGTAGAGATATTGATATGTATCTTAATTTTTCTGCTTTGTCAGGGTTGCAGATTCATCAGAAGATGTGATAAGCCTGCGACCACCTCGCTTCTTTAATGAAGATGGAGTTATTAGACCTTACAGATTAAGAGATGGAACTGGAAGTCAAATGTTACAGGTGAAGAAAATGAAAGATAAATTTTTGACATAAATTTAAACTCATCTTATATAGAAATAAATACTTTAGAATTTCTCTCTTCCTAAATTCCCATTCACTTCTTACCTAGTAACTCAGTAGCCAAGAATTCCATTTCTTATGCACGTAACCACACTGGGGATTTGGCTGCTGTGGTACAATTTTTGAGGGAGACACCATAAAGTGGATCAGTATATCTATAAAAGTTTATGCACAGAGCATTCTGAACAAAGAAAAAGGTCTATATGTGCAAATGAAAATTTTATTTTTTGTGAAAATGGTTGATAAATACACATAGTTTTTTGAGTAATTTTATAATATGTAGCTTAAACAGTGACTTTTAAGTCTCAATTTTGTGTAAAACAGCATTTTAAAGACACTTTGAAGACACTGGAAATAGTTGTATTTATGTCATACTGAAGCCTTTGAAAGAACATAAAACAGTTCTGAAATTGAATATTGTTTGCAGGAAGTATATGCTGAACAGCCCTTAGTTTTTAATGATTCATCTGCCATTTAAGCGAATTTGACTCAAAAATTCCCTCAGAAAGGAAAGTAATTTCAGTTGTGACACACACAGCTTACTGAGTGTCTGTTTTTTCTTTTTGTTAGAAATAAAACTTCTTTCTAGAAATGTTAAACCATAACAAATAAAGTAGCAATTAGTGATTGCATAAATTTAAACAGAATTTTAAAAATACGCATGAAAGGATTCACAGTGCTACAGAAATATTGTACCAGAATAACCTTTCTGGAGAAGTAAATGAGAAGGTAGTAGCCTTTGGAGAGCATTTTATGACAAATTTTGATTATTGCTACAGCTGTTTGTTCCATGTTGAGTTCCACTCTTGTTTCGGTTTCTCCTGCATTTCATTAGTTTGTCATTCATTTTCTGGTATAACAGGATTGATCTGTTGGGGATACCTTAGCTATGTTCATTGTTCCATTCACTGGTCATGTAGTTCAGCCAACTGTGAAAGTGCTTTGATAATAAATACTATACTTGTGCCTTTCTTGTAAATGAGATGGCTTTAACCTGTGCTCTCCAATTTATAATTGGTATAATTAAGCCTTAACTACCCTCTGCCCTCTGGTAGTTAGAAGCTACTATTGATGGATAACATAAATTTGTTACTAATCTTTATCCTCTTCTTGTTAAGAAAATAAATTTTCAAACATCTCCTTGTCTGTTTTAAAGTATATTGCTAAAACAAATGTTAGCAAACAGTCAGCTCAATGACCTGAATTTACATTGCTTTTGCTTCTTAAATTTGTACGTTTTTATATTTTGGGTTTTTTTCTGAGAAACCTTTACAAAAATCTGCCAGGTAGCTTCTAATTTCAATTTTTCTGTATTGTATGGCCGAGTACAGTACCTTCCATTATAGAACTTAAAATACATTAAGGCGTGGCCTTGTGTAATGCCTTTGATATTTTGTGATGGGAGCCACCATTTGAATGTAGGTAAAACTGAAGGATTGGTACCTTCTTATTAGTTTTTGCTATTCATGATTCTAAGGCATAATTACTCTTGAAGAAATATTTTCAGAGCTCCAAGCAGAGTAGGCAGGTTTTCTTATAGGTAGTCAAATAAGAAAGTAGAGATTTGCATTTTTCCCCCAGTCATTAAATTCTGCTATAGGGTATTTGGTCTTAATTTAACCCTTAAGTATAATAATGTTTTTGGTTCTTAGCGTTTGTGGTTCTAGAGCTGTTACTTTGTTTTGCATGAGACTCAGTGTATTGCATGTCCACAATTTCAAAGAGTTTGAATAGAATAATATTTTCTTATGGATAAAAATATTTCTCTCCCCTTTTGCATTGCTTCTTTGCATACAGATCTGGTGACTGGTCACACTGTGGCCACTGTATTGTAGCTTTTCAACAGATTGCAGGATTAGGTTGGAATAAAACTTCTTTTGGTGATTTAGAGATTGTATATGCTTATCAAAGGAAATAGGATATTTTGTGTGCTCATACTGTGCCCTAAACTTAGGCTGTCACATCTGAATTTCTGTTTTCTGTGGTTTTATTTTGCTTTAATTAACAAACTTGCCAGGCATACTAGTACTTTTAAACTAATACTTCTGCTTTCTTCTTCCCTTACCATGCTTTCAGAAAAGGCAGGCCTACAAAGAGTGGACTATGGCTCACAGTAGTAGTGATGATGATGACAGTTAGGATAATGTGAATTGTAACAGATACACATGGCCTTTGTCATATTCTTTTGACCTTTGAGTTTTAAATGTTGCTGCTATAATTCCCGCTGAGAAATCGGGGTTTTGTGATACTAAATTCTTACTTTTTAAACTGTGAAAAAATGTGGGGATAATAAAATGTGTGATGATGACTGCTAGGCAAACAAGCAAATAATATAATAAAGATAGTCTTACAGATAAACCCAGACATTAGGTAAAATAGTATTGAATAATATGAAAAAATAAGTGATACCATGACTTAGAGTTTATTTCCAGATGTATTTTTATCAGCTGTGTTTAATGTTTTTTGCATTTATATAAGTGTTTAACAGGGTTTATTTACTATTGCTTTAAATGTGTTTAGTAAAACTTTACTGGTTTGTACAGTCCTTATTGGTGTTAAAATGCTGTTTGACTGTTTTATTCAATTACTCTTTCAAAAGTATTTTGTTGCTTTTCTGCTTAACAATAAACATGTCTAAAGTATATCTAAAATGGATTCATCTGTTCTGTTCCAACATTATTTCTCATGTTTCCTGGAACTAGATAGTGTGAGACCACTAAATGGCTTTTAAAGATATTTAACATATAAAATATATACATTTTTCAAGAAATGTTATCATAAACTTTTAGTTTCTCATTTATCATTTGTTTTACCATAAATTTTAATACTTAATTTGTGTAACTTTTGGTATCCTTAAACATGTGAAATAACGGGTTATTTTGGTTTTTATTTTGACTACAAATTATTTGTTTCATAAGTCAATATTTTTATTTTCATAACAACAAAAAAAAGTAAAAAATCTGCCCCAGAACTAAACTCTGTGTAGAAACCACAGACATATGTGAAAAACATACTAGAAGTTCTGCAAGACATTGTGTAATAAAGCATACATAATATGCTAAAGTGTTTAGTTTTTTATTTACCTAGGCATTGGGGGGTGAGGGGAAAGTGTGAACACTGATCAGCTACAATTTGGTACTATAAATTCTACCAAATACCTTTAAAAGTTTCTGGTTTCTTTAAAAGGTACTTATTCTGTATTCATGGAAATGCTTGCACAGTTTTCTTGTTTTTTTTTTTGTGGTTTGTTACTAAATTCAGATTTTTGTGTTGCACTTTAAAGATATCTTGTAATAGATAATTCTGAACCTGTATTATAATGCAAATTAATTCTTCTGCCACTATCTGGGCATTTGGCATTGCTCTGAAACAGGAAGAGCTTCTGAAATGTTTGCATATTCAATGTGGTAATGTTATGTCTTTCATTGTCTGTTGGCTTCCATTTATCAAAATTCTGGGGGAAGAACCATTAAAATTGTTAAGATTGCTTATTCTGGCACTGTGCATTCAAAAACTGCTATATAGGGTGATCTCTTGGGCAGTTACCCTTTGCCCTTAATGTCACAGAGAAAAAGGGGGACAAACTAAGTTTGGGAGATGGTTTTAGCTGAAATTGCTGATGCTTATGATTGCTACAGGTCATGTGTTCCTATTTGTTTTGTAATGCTGTCACCTCAAAAGGATGCCTTGCAGAAACAAATGAAAGGCTCTACTGCAGTGTGTTACTGCCTGAAACATTGTGGGAAGGATTTTGAATATTTCAGGTACAAATGGATCTGCTGTATTTTTTGAAGAAAGAAATAATTTTGCTCTTCAGTTCTGAAAAAAGACACATGATGTCAAAAAGTTGAGAAAATTGTTAGGTGTAACATAATGGAAAGGTTACTGTGACATTTAATTAACTTTATTAGGTTTTGAAAATTTGGAATAATGCTACTTAACGTTATCTTTTTCCTTAGTGCTGCTTTACTGCAATTTCGTTTTTTATTCTATAAAATTGTTTTTCTTTTGTAATGGCCGATCTTACTAGAAAATGCATTAGAAATGTCATAATTTTTGCCCCAAAATTGACCTAGGTTTTAAATTTTTTTCACTTAAAATCCTACAAGTTTATGCAGAACATGGAGGTAAAATTAGTACATGACTGGTAGTATTTCTGGGTCAGATATTACTAATTCAAGTTACAGTACAGTATAAATGGAAAAGAATTTGTTCTTTACATGCTAGATTAAAATGTTGTAGAATGCTAAGTAAAAAAAAAAAAGCCCAGCAAAACTAACAACTCCAGTTGGAGCTGGCAAATATGATTATATGCCCTAGAATATTTTGTCTCTTTGGTATAGTTTTATTTTTCTATTTTTGAAGTTTTTGTGTTAATAGAAAATATAGTAATTTTGTGCAAGTATTTTACTTGTTTCTCTCTTGAGTCTAGGCTTCTCTGAACATACATAAAAAAAGAAATAAATTGAATCTGTGGATATGGGGATTTGGGATAACAAGAAAGTTTACCGTCTGAGATATTAGTACTCTCTTTAGGTCATGGGACGAAAAGCTGTGAAAACTTATAGCAGAAACTGATGTTCTTTCAGGATGGAAGAATCCCCAGAACTGAAACGAAAACACTGAAACATTTAGAGGAGATTTAAAATATCGTAGCAAAAAGAGCGACCACATTTTCAATTTTTTTTTGTCTTTAATTTTATCAGTTGAACTTTTGGCTGCACAATTCCACCATCCCATTCCTTTTAACTGCTGAACTGAATTTGAAGTCCACACATTTCAGTGTGTCCCTGAAAATTCCAATTCTGAGTGTCCTCCTTTTATCTCAGATTGCTGAATTTTGTGCTGGTGACAAATTGACAATGCAGCTTTTCCCAAGAGTTCAGTTTTACTCTTACAGTGACTTGTATAACTTCCTTGCAGAGATGAATGACTGGCTGTGCTCTTTACCTTTGATGTCATCCAGTATATCCCTTTTGTTCAGACCTCTCTGCTGGTCTGGTTTTCTCGAGATGCTCTGTAGACATAGCTCAGCGCCTACTTTAGACTGTTTTGGGGGTCATTTAATAGACTGTTTATGCATAAATTGTTATTAGTTATTTCCAGAAGCAACAGATGTGTGAGGTCTTGGCCTGCCAGGAAATAAAGCTGAAAGCATGGTTTTGTGCTTTTGAAGCTGAGTCATTAGCAGTTGCACTGTGCAGTCAGTGGTTCTCTGTGTCAATGTCTGCCCAACTTCAAAACATGCAAAATATTTTTATTCTTATTATTTTTAATTTTCTTCTATAACTAGTGAGTTTGTGATGATGCTTATACTGTGTTGTATAAGGTTGTTGCACAATTATGTTGCTTCAGAGAAGACAATCCTTCAAAGCTGTGCTTCATTACCATATCCTCTTGTATTGGAGGTGTTCAGCTTTTGGTTTAGTGATTCTTTTTGGTCTTGAGCTTCGTATCAGGTAGGATGTTGAAATGATTTGAGCAGCCCCTTGTTCTTTAGCATTCACTGCCAGGAAGAACATCTGAGGAGTCAGAAAAGTATGTCATGCTAATTCTTGCTGTCTTTTCCTCACTGTTCTTGGGCTTGATTTCAAATCAAAACATAAACATCCATGTCCTGAAGTACCCTAAAACTGAGGTTTCACTTTGCAAAATTACATTCTTTATGAAGTTCAAAATAACTTCATTTTTAGTTGACATTGTCCAGACTCTTACTTGCTGGTCCCTTTACTGACTCACAGATGTCATGATCTGTCCTGCTTTGGAAAACCTTGTCTGTCTAGGTTAAAGGAAAAGCAGGATCCTTACCACTTAAATATGCGATGTTTGGGTACTATTACATAGCCATTGCCCAATCCCAAATAGAAGACAGTTATGGGAAGCTGTCTGAAACCAGTTGCCACTGATTGTTCCAGAGGAATATGGAAGCCTGCATTACTCAATTTTATTTTTATTTGATTGTGAGTGAAGCGTAAAGACAATATTCTTTAATTTCCCTGCTGATGAATCATACTTCAAATGGTATGAATCCAAGAGTTTTTGTTGTATTGGCAGGAAACAGAACATCTAGATGTGGTCATCATGATGAAAGTGTAGATCAGTATGGTTTCTCCATTTCAGCTACTCAAACAAATTCTCCTGTGTATTCAGATCAAAAATTTATTAAGATAATTCTGCCAGTCATCATAGGCAATTTGTATTTCTGCTGTGAAATAAAAGTTTTGCATTCTGAAAAGAAGGTGCTGTCCTAATTTTTATTGTCTTGCTGTGGCCTTAGATTTAAACATTAACTATGACCACAGATTCCCACCATTTAATAAAACCAGGTGGATTTCGGAGTTACTGTTCAGCATGGCTAAATGAAATGTGAATACAGATACTAACACATCATGGACATTGCACATTGCTTTGTGTTTTGTATAATGACATTGCACATTAGGATAATTGAAAGAGGAAGTAGGTAATAAAGGATTATTGGTGGTTATTATTCATAAATGATGAAGGAATTTTGCATGGTGAAAAATGAATGTTTTACAGGTTACTTTTTATTTAACAGTTTTTTCCCTTTTTCCACACTCATTCAAGCTACATCTACGAAGTCACTTAGGAACTGGTTAGAACTTTTAAATGTTTCTTTGAGGAAGACTGGATAGGTAATGATACCAGGTTAGCCTGCTGAAATTAGCAATTCTACAGCTTTTGAAAAAGTTACCTTGTAATTTGCACTGAAAGAGACATTCATGGTTGGAGTTTCTAGCAACGACAGTGGATTGCCTTCAGAATTCACACATTTGGACAGTAACCAGTTCATTGGGAAATATGCTGGTAGTCCATATGAAAGTTAATTTGAACATCAAGAGAGAATAGATTTCCAACCACTTTCTAAGCAGTAACAGCCTTTTCAGTATTTTTTTACATACTGTTTCATCTGAGTGAGTTCAAGAAGGTTGTCAAACATTCTGACTTAAGTATCACACATACTACTAGTATTTTTATAACTTTTACCAGGGGATTCACAGATTTTAATTTTTGTCTCCACTACTTAATTTTGCTCTGGATAATTTCTAACTTTATCAAAGGCCTCTTGGCTTGCTTCTCATTACATTAAGAAGGTGTGGTGTGATTAGGAATCTCTCCAGGTGCAGAGATACCACTTTTAAGACATTGAGGATATTTGCATATATATGCGTAACTGATCACTTTTACTGTTAGATTATTGCAGTGACATTTGAGTAATTGTACTGCAGGTAAGAATTGCAAAGGAGGGGATTTCTTATTGTGTTACTTCATGCTTTACAGCTTCTGGAGTGTCATTTTTTAAATAGATTTGCACAAACTTAATCAGGTGATTAAAATGTTTTTAATTTGAAATACAGACATTGCATTTTAAAGATCTGTATGTGTTTTCTTCCACTGTTGAAAGTAACATTGAACAAAGAATGCTTGGTTAATGTTACTTTTCATAGTTTTCCATCACCAAACAGTGGTCCAAGTTGCTGTCTTTCTCCAAACAATAGCTACAAACCATAAAAGTTTTAAGAACTATTTATGCATCTGTATTGAGTGATCAATTGTATATCGTTTTATGTTTGAGTGGTATAAGGCACTTTGGTAGCAGAGTGCAGTAGTGAGCTTGTTGCAGGAATTGTCAGCAGTCTCCCTCTATGATGTATTCCCAATGAATAGGTAAAAGTCTAGTGCTAAAAAGGATGAAGATTGGAAATTAAAGGTAGAAAAATACAAAGGCAGAAAATTTAAAAGTAGTTACTGCTTAGCATTAGCAAGTCTTTGTTCCCTTTATAAATAGTGTGTGCAGCATTTCCTTGTGTTTTATTTTGCAATTAACTCCTGTTGTCTACAAAACTATAAACACAGTTTATGATTTTTGACTCATAGCTAACAATGAGGACTAGTTATCTCAGTGTGTGCCACATGGCAACAATGTTTTTGTTCTCCACAAGTCGCATGTTTGGAAATCTTATAGAATGAAACACTTTTTGAAGAATTTGGTATATGTTTAAATAACTTTTGTTTAAGGTTGTCGCTTGTGCAATAATTAAGTACTGTACTTGTGTAATAATTTTCACAATTCCCAATCTGTTACCTGTAAGCTGAGAAAATTACGTCAGGGAAATGACTAGTTGAAAATTAGCTAGCAATCTAATCAGAAAATATAAAGAGGTAACTCTCCTTTCCTAAGTCCCACTTAAAGGCGATTAATATTTTGATTGAGGGCCTTACTTCTATGCTGTGCAAAGCATAAGGTTACTTTCTCCAGCATGGGAAATCTTCTCCATCCTAATAAGGCTAAATTGCTAAATGCTTTTATGTACACTTTGAATACAGAAATACTTGTTATTCTGTGTGATATTTATATGTTTGGTCAGTAAGAGTAATATGTGTCATTGTCAAAGTGTCTTGCAGTTCAGTGAAGTGTATTTTATATGTATTCTGAACCACCCTTGCTCTTCCCACATGTTTCTTTAAGTTCTTGTCAGTCCTCTCTTCCATTTCCCTGTCATTCTTTTTAGGCCACTAATGAAAGGCCATCAGTGTACAGACCTAGACCAGTAGCCTGACCTGTGGATCATATATCCTATTCATGGTCCATAGTATGTCCATACAGCCTCCTTTGTCTTCTAGCCATCCAGCGTGTTATGTGCTGGAGCGTAGTAGGGGCTACCTTTCAGAGAGGTTTTTTCAGTTATTTATTTATGTCCAAGCTTCTAATACAAGAGGCAGGGAGAAATACATTTCAGAGGCAGAGCAACACCTTGATAAAACTTGAATAAGATATTTCCAAAAATTAAAAAAAAAAAAAAAAGCTTATTTTCCAAGCCCTTAGTTCCTCATTTTTTTTTGCCATTCTTCTTGTGGAATTCGTCCTGCTGCTGACACTAGCTCTTGTAGCAATAAATGCAAGCAGTGACTTCTGTAAGTAGGCCTGTGACCAATAGCTGTGATTTTGTAGCCTGAAAGAGATGGGAGAAGAGGAATAATTGGAAATTTCTAAGAGCTTTTTCAAAAGCTCTCCTTAGGGTAACCTGCTACTCAAATATTCATGCTTTTTAGTCACAAAAGAATCAGTATCTTTGTGGAAGAGGTAATTTTTAAAAAGTCTGTGCAAGTGGAATTATCCACACAGTCAAATTTGAAGTTTTTTACACTTTTAATTAAATGTCTTCATCATTTTACTGTGTTGGGGAACACATATTAAAGGGCTTTGCCTTCTTAACTGTTTTAAGAACTAATCTAGATTTTTTAAAAACTTTTGCATATGTGTCTGAAGCTGTATATTTGTAGTTAAGACTTTATTGAATCATACTAGTTTGTTCTAATCTGGTGTTGCTTCCAAGTTGTAACAGCTGGGAAGCATGCAAGCAATTGTGTTGTAGCAATATTAATTTGACCACTAGTTTAATTGCTTGCTGCTCAGGAAGTCAGAAATCCAATGATTGCCAAGTCATGTGACAGGTACAGGGCTTCTGTTTTTAAAGAAATACTTATCTGCTGTCATCAATATTTTAAATATATTGCTCATTAAAAGTATTCTGCTACAGTATTCACATTAATTGTAGGAAACGGTTTAGTTAAAGTATACAAAAGAATGTAGAGGAATGCTGAGTACTACCTCAAGTGCATTATTATTAGTCCCACTGTCTACATGGTAATTAATGGTGCTTATATACAGCTAGGTATAGATTTATTCTCAGGGTTAATTAGTCAATGTTTTGGAGGCAATGTGATAAAGTAGGAAAGGAATCTTTATTTTGTTTATTGTCTCAGAAATGTATTAGTTAGCAGAAGTTCAGTGTATATCAGTGTATATGTAGAAGACAGAGTCCTGACACTTTTAGAGAAGTTGTATTATTCCTTGTCAGTTTTGGTTAGGATTGATTTTTATTTACATAGGTGTATTAACTGCAACCAAGTAGTTATGAACATTAGCTATTACAGATGTTAGTTATATTTTGACTTGATAAAAGTAGCCTTTTATTTAAAGGTCTATGCTTTGTGATTTGTTACAATTTATATTTTTGGAGCATAAATAACGTTTATGCATAAAATTAGTACATTATTAGCATATTCAAAGATATAAAACTTCTGTCTCTTTTAGAAAATTGAAAATGGAAGATTTGCAAAACTCAGATATATTGCACATGCTATGGTCAACAGTACAGATCTGTTAATGGTAACAAAAAGGTAAACAGTTTTTGCTCTGAATAATATGTACTTAAAACAATCATAAAAATGTGCATGCCTTGATGATTGCTGATCAGTAACTGCACTGTCACCATATATGTAGACAAAAAAACGGGGAAGGCATGCCTAATGTTCTGGTAATAATGGTAATAATGTTCAACAATGTCATTGTTTGTAGTAGGAGAATGTTCAGGGTTATTTCTCTACTATTTAAGAAGGAAAAGAAGTACTGATTTTAAGATGCTTTAGCTAAGAAGGATTTGTTATAAACTGGGTTAGGCTAAAATTATCTGAACTGTGGGATTCACTTATAAAGGTGTATTGAAGGAAATAAAGGATAATATAGGAACAGTCAATATCTATTAGTGGAGTATGGGGCATCCTTCTCAAATACAGCTTGAAGTAGTGTTACAGTTTTGCTATGAAACACAGTATTTTAAATGTAAGAGAGAGTTTCAAAATTCACTCTGTTGGAAAGTGTGCTGTATAGTTAGAGATCATGAGATGAAACCTATTTTGCAGTGACAAATTAATTCACTAGAGAAAGGGTAACATGACAACTTCTAAGGTTTTTTACATTGATTTTTAAAACTACTTTTATTTTCTGGTACCTAGTGGTGTGTTATTTGTGACAAAGGGGGCATTTGGACAGCTGACATGTGAATGGCAATACACTTATGATGAATTTACCAAAGAACCATTCATCGTTGATGGTCGAAGATTGCGCATTGAAGCCAAGGTACATTACTCTTACCGTGTTTTGTTGTCTTTTTTTGTTACTGTTTATGAAATTGAACTTTGAATTTCTGCTCACTCTCCTCTGAGTTCTTGATCTCCTTTGTATTTGAGGTGTACTCAGAGAAAGGAGTTGAAACTTGTCATGAGTGAACTCCTCTGATAACTAGTCTCTGACTGTTTCAAGCAGCATAGTAACTTGGTCTTTGCAGATGAGATTTTTCCTTGAGCTGTAGGAATTTTTTGTTTGTATGCCCCAGTTGATGGTGTATTCATAGTCTGAAAAATGCTGATACAACACAAGGCTCAGAACATTGCAGAATATTTTTATTATGCTCTCTGGGGCATATAATAAGGTTTTATTGTCTTCAAACTGACCATAATGACATGTATATTTTCCCTCTCTATACAAATTGAAGAATGTTGCTCTTAGTTGCAATTTTTCCTTAAAAAAAAAATCCTTAAAATTCTTTTCCCTGGTAAGCTGACAAAGGACCTAAGGAGAAAGGTGACCACTAATGGCTATTTACAGAGGCACTTTTCTTAACAAAAAGTCTTAAATTCCTACTGATCTGTTAACTGAACTTAGTTAACTGAACTTCATTCAGTAAGTTTCTCTGCCAGTATTTTGTTTCTGTTTTTTATAAACTGCACATGTGTAATTACACATATTGGTTATCAGCACAGTCTTGATGATGCAAAACGTCATTCAGTTTTTCACTCAGATTATTTGTTTCTATTGCAGAGAGCATGAAAGGCAGAGCCATATTGGTTTGGAATCCTCCAAACTGGATTTCTGACTGCAAGTGAACTTTTCCAGGATGAAATAATTCTTAGCATTTCTGCCATTTCAGACAATGCTGAATAACATATCCATCTTTACCCCTACACAGCAGTCATTTCAGAATCCATTAACATGTCTGCAGTATGCTCTGTATTGAAATCTATGATTGAAAACTGTATTTTGCAAATAACTCCATACGTTTTTCTTTCTGAAGCTTAAGTCGTTGTTTTTACTACTTATGTCCACTACTTGCAAGTCAGTATTGGTGGAATGTCCACTCAAGTAATGACTTGAAGGAGAATTGCAAATTAAAACCTTGGGGAGTAATGGATTTTGTTACCACATGTACATGATCTGCCTTCCATTCCTACACACGTTTATAGGCCCTTATCCAGGGACTCCATGGTAAAAAGCGGAGTCTGTTACTGCTGGAGTGTTCACCCTACTGAGCTTTCATGCAGAAAATGGTCTCTCTCAGGGTATGTGCATGTGATGCCAACATACTCAGATGACCTTTCTTGGTACACTTGGCTGTTTGAACCATTATAGCTGCCTTGATAGTAAATAGCATCGTGGTCTTAAAGCCTGAAGTAGCTAACTTCAATTTTGAATTAATGTTTTGGTTTTGCATTTTTTTTTTTTAGGAACGAGTTAAGTCTGTCTTCCATGCCAAAGAATTTGGAAAAATTATTAATTTTAGAAGTCCAGAGGATGCTAAGGTAAAGTCAAAATGCAATTAAAAATATAGTGGTAAAAAGTGTAGCAGAAATACTCTTAACCTGAAACTATGTATAGTTATGTATAACTATACATAGTTGAAATTCAGTATTTCCACATATCCATTAGACACGGAAATAGCAATAATCTACTAAGTACTGAATTTAAAAAATAGTCAATTCCAACACCAGACTTTTCTCTACATAAATCTTCTGAATTACAGCAGTCTGACAAAAGATTGATTAAACAGTTATGCTAACAAAAACTAAACAATCTCGAATATGAATTAGAATAGTACATTTTAACAGACCAAAAATATTTGTAAATTACTCCTAGGTGGTGGGCAGGGATGGGGTGTTACTGCTCTGTTCGTTAAAATACTGGTTTTTTTGAAGAACGAAGAAAATCCTTAATAAAAATACCAGTAGTTTATGTGGTATATGATATTGCAGCTATTGTTATACACATTTTTGGTATAACATCTTCATTTTGACATCATTAGTTTTGACTGCAACAGACAGTAGGAGCAGTTCAGATCTGCTACCAGAAGATAGCTACTTGTCAAAGTTCTGCCTTGTTTTTAACTAGCGTAGCTAGTAATTTTCACCAAAAAAATGCATGAGTCTTGAGTGTATTTCAGAGGGATGTGGTTGCATTCTCTTACTAGTTTAAGTTGCTTTTGCATCTTCTCATCAGTTTAGGTTCTCATCAGCTTTTCTCTTTCTGAGGGTAGTTTCTAGTTACACGTAAATGGTAGCAGTTAACTCTTACCTCAGAAAGGTAAGGGCCCTGTGCTGAATTTCACTTGCCTCTAATCTTTGGAAGTGCTGAGGTTTGTTTTTTTAATTTTTGGCTGTGTGGAACAGGGGTGGGCAGTGCTGAGATCCATTAGTCTCTCTGGGAGAGGAATCCCATCTACGCCCCAGCTAAATCAGGAACTGTTCCAAAAGTTAAATTAGTACATCATATTACATATATCACAAGTATAAAGTAAGGGAAGGATATGTAAAAAAAATGAATACACCTTTCACAAAAATATTGGGGTGTTTATTTACCTAGAGAGGTAAATAAAACAACAAAACCAACACAAATGTTCATATGAGGAGATAGAACCTGATACAGTAAGAGGTTCTGATCTAAAGTAATCCAATCATCTTTCTTCAAAGTGGTATGCACACCTTTTATAATATATAACCGATGTAACTTCATGTCCTACTCTAGACTTCCATCTCACTGCCCTTTCCCCCAAGCCTCCTTTTTTTTTTTCCAATACTCTTGGGAAATTAATTTCCCTTTTATATGCACATATTCCTTAAAATAAACAAGATACAGTTAAAGAAAGCTTTTTTCCTAAGTAACCTATCACACTGCTGCGACCTGTTATTGTCTTCTGTCTGTGGTGATCCTTGCTTCTCTGTTGTCATCTGTGATTTGTCTAGAGCTGTAGACAAAAGCAGAGCCAGGATGGGCGTTAAATGTTGTCTTCTTTTTTTTTTTTTTTTTTCAAATCTTACTCTTTGAAGTTCAGACCAGGAAACAAGTTTAAAGTGACATGGTATCAAATGTTGAATATTGGTGCTTAAATGGCTCCATTCTCATGTTAGAAAGACAGGGGTCTATAGGGGTCTACTCTACAGAAGAATTTTTAACACTGTGTTAAAACTTGGTTAGGAAAAGAGCAGGTAGTAAAGACAATGACAAAAACCAGTCCAATTTTCAGCTGCTTTGTCTGTTTTGTACCACAGAAAGATTTTGATTTTTTCTTTTTGCTTTACACAGTGGATCCTTTCCAAACTAGAAGAAGTACGAGAGAATCAGCCAAAATTGTAATGAATGGAGAAGCACCAAGATGAAGAACACTGACAGCTACCTTTTAATTCCTCTTTCACAAACAGAACTGTTTGAATATCATCAACAGAAGCAAAAACAAGAAGAAGATTTATCCAATTATTTATTATGATCAGAACAGTCCATATCAGAAAAGTAGATGATGTTAGATTAAAAATTATGTAATGATAAAAAATCTGCCAAGTTTTGTCTTGGTTTGCTTGGTTTTTTAATGTAAGAATTTCAGATTTCATTTTTTATATAAGCAGTGTAAAGTGAGTTTGTCTTAACCTTTGATACTGAAACTGAACTCTGGAATAATTCTTATGATAGTATTTGGAGCAAGTCTTGCAGTTTTGATTTGATTGTGATAATCAGTAGTTACTTTATGTTTTGGTTATAATGTGACTTGAGGCTGTGTTGAAATACAAATTTCTGTGTCAAAGGAAATGTTAACTTAATCACTAATGTTGAAACTCAAAATATAAGAAGGAGGATACTGGTCAGAGAATTTGAATTGAAGTCACAAGTGGCTGCTTAATTGACAATACTAGGGCAATAAATGAAAGGACCAGATCACAATTAATTTATACAGTACAGTATGGCTTCTGGTGTAAACTTTTTTTATATCCTACTCAAGGAAATGTTGCAGCACCTCTATCAATTATTAAAATTTAACAGTTTACAAAAATGCATATTGGGGAGAATTAACTCTGCACTAAAAATATTATTAAAGCCTACTATTAGATAGTAAGTTAGTAACAGTCTTGCAACTCAAGAAGGAGTTTATGGGGTTATAAGTGCACTGTTGCATACCAAATATAAATGCCTTGAATTACACACAATTAGCAATTGTGTGCTAAGCAAAAGACTAGTGGAGTCAAATTTATATTAAATAATTAATAAAATATGTCACACTTACTTTTATTAACTTTTCTTACCCAGTGAAACTTCTTTGTTTCATACCCAGACAGCAGCATTTTATTAGCTTGAATGTCTGCAATTCTGTTTATTTCTTAGATGTAGTAGTCGTAGTATTGTTGAGTGGCTGTTTACTGCAGGTGTTACAAAAAGTACATGAAACAACACAGTGTTACATGAAGGTTTCCATAAATTCCCATATCATAGTCTTCAAAATATCTTGTACATATAGAAAGCACCTACTGCCAAAATGTTATTTCCAAACAATAGTTTGGAATATTTATAGCTACAGGATAAAATTCTAACACTGCTGGTGATGCTTGAAGTATCCAAATTGTTCCGTTATTATAAATCTAAACCAACTACCATGTAACCTGTATTTGCAGATGTTTAATTTACCATGAGTCTTGCCATTGGTGTTGAGTAACCATTTAGCAGGTTACAAAATACAGGTAATCTTGAAATTTTCCCTATAAATTGCAAATGGAATCAAAATACTATAAGGGGATTCAAAGCTATTACAATGACGGTGTTACTCCAATCATTTTGTACACCAAATACATACCAAGAGTATTAACTCAGGTTATATCACGCCAAACTTCCATACCTTGCCTTAGATAAGTAGTGGTTTTAGGTGCACTGAGTACCATTCTTTATGTCTCTTGTTTTTCATCTGTCATTTCTGTCTTAGGCATGATAGTTCATTTAATAGCCTCATAATGTTCTTGATAAAGTGTGTGGTCTCCTCTGCATTCCCAGAATTTACAGACTACCTGCTGCAAATTTCACTTGAAATGCATTGTGTGTGTACTTTGTACATTCCCATTTGTGTGTAGCTTTTCCATTTACCTAATTCAAAATATCTTCTCTCCACAGAGCCTCTATTTTAATTATTTTTACATTTATTTTGCCAACAAACTCTGATTCTCAAATCTCAGCTGGCTCTTTGGTAATGCTAAAGCAATTTAACTCTTAATTTTGAAGGATTTCTTTTAAATGTGCATATTTGTGATTAAACAGCTGATGTTTTGGAAAACCTAACAATTCCCCCAGAATGGCATTTTTCTTATAGACTATAAAATGTTTTGATCTTCTTCTAACTAAAAGCCTTAAGACAGGATCTGAAATGTCCTCAAGTCAGTGTGGGACTTCTCTTCCATATCCCTTAGTTTCCACTTGTAATGAAAATATGATTTTCTATAGGTCCCTTTTCTAGTCCATAATTTTTGTATTTTGACTTTCTTTTTTAAATAAACCTTTCTCCATACAGTCATGAAAGAATTTTGCCATTTCTTGGCAAACATCAGTTTTCTCCTTTAACTATGTATCACCCCAGAGTGAAGAGAGAAGTATTTAGACTTGTGCCATTGTGTAATTTTCTGAATTACTGCAGGTTGTATGAGATGTCTACTCTGCTGTGCCTCGTTCCTTATTGCAGTATGCATATTTTTTTCAACAAGAAGGCTGAATAGGTATGTTAAGTTTTACTGAAAGTCTATATGCAACTAGAAAAGGGGATCTTGATAAACATTAAAATGTAGGCATTTGGTTCTGCCCACTGTGGTGTTTAAAAGTGTATCTTGGCCTTTACTGAAATGCTGAAGAACTGCTCCTCTTCTACATGACTGTTATGTAAACTTAAAACATTTGAGAAATGTCATTTGGGTTCTCAGTTTGGTAAGGGTTACAATTACCTCTAAGAAATTCGTGAAACATTTGTAAGTCTGATTGTTGCGCTTCCTTTTTGTTCAGCTGCATGGCTTTCATAGCATGGCTGTCTTGGTTTCCTCCCCCACTCCACCCCCACCTTCTTAATCTTGAATAAAGTGAAACTGAATTTTATTTGACTGAAATGTGATTATTACTTGTTTTCTTTTTGTTCTGCTTTAATTAAAAGATAATACCATTCATTACTCAGAATTTCATAGGTCAAGTCAAATCCTGTCTCTGAGGACACATGGTCAAACTTCTTTTGCAGCCATCCTAGGAAAAGAGAATTATGGATTTTAGAATTTACCTTTGGTTTATTATTTTAAGACAAGTTTTTAGTAACTAGATTAACACGTATCAGTTCCTTTTTAAATTTTTTTTGAGATGTAGGGTGGTTTTGGCTCTTGATTTTGTTGGTTTTTTTTCTCTGTGTTGCTGTATTGAAAAAGACATAATGATGTTGCCAGACAATAGAATCATGGAATGATTTGAATTGAAAGAGATATTACAGATCACCTAGTTCCAGTCCCCCTGCTCTGGGCAGGGCCACTTTCAGCTAGACCAGGTTGCTCAGAGCCCCATCTAACCTGGCCTTGAACAGCTTCAGGGATGAGGCATGAACAACTTGCTGGGTCAACCTATTGCAGTGATTTACCATCCCCACAGGAAAGAATTTCCTCCTGACATCTTAATGTAAACCTACTCGCTTAGTCTGAAGCTGTTCCCTCTTGTCCTATCACTACATGCTCTTGTCAATAGTTCTTCCTGAGCTTTCTTGTAGGCCCCCTTTAGGTTCATGAGGCTGCTACATCATCTTCCCAGAATCTTCCCCTCTGAGACTTAATCTCCTGAACTCTGCCTTCATAAAAGAGCTGCTCTAGCCCTCAGACCATCTTCCTGGCCTTCCTCTGGACCATCTCCAACAGGTCTGTGTCTTCTATTGAAAGCCACAGAGCTGGCACAGCACTCCAGGTGCACTCTATGAAACTGGAATGGAGGGGCAGAATCCTCTCCCCACCCTGCTGGCCACACTGCTTTGGATGCAGCCCAGGATACATTTGGATTTCTGGCCTGCATGTGCAGTTGGCTGGGTCTTCTTCCGTTTTCTCATCCAACAGCACCCCCAAGACTTGTTCAGGGGTGCTCTCAATGCATTCTCCACTGAGCCTGTACTTGCACTTAGAATAACTCAATTCTTGTGAAATCCTCTTTTCAATTTTTTTTCTCATTATAAAGATTGTGTATGTATGCCATTAGCTATTTTTTATCTTTAGCGTTTTACATAATTACTCTTATTGGCAGACTTGGGAATTTTCTGCCCAGTATATGCAAGTACATCTATGCATCACCTAAGAGATGAAGTTTTATCTAATCTGTGCAACGATGATCTTGGTCACAATTTTTGTTTTTGTGGCTGCAAGAATCTAAAGTTCACTGCCCATGCACCCAAGATGTTGTAATTTGGGTTTGATTGTCTTCACAGCAAATCTGGAACAAGAATTCTAAATATTCTTGTTATGCCTCAAGGAAAGAGTCGGTTTATTTTAAGTCTGCTCCAACAATAAGTAAAAGAATGTCTTATGTAATTTTTTGTTTTAGCTTGTCATGGTACAGCAAAGGCTGAAACATAGGGCTGCCAGAACAGGCATGATGATATAATATGCAAAAAGGGGAGAAAATGAAATTCTCTTCTTGCCGGATATCTCCGAATGTTTTTTTTATCTTTGTGCATGTTCACTTCTTGTTGAAACAAGCAGATTGAGAACTATGTGCAGAGGTTTGTCTCGGTAAGCACTTTCATGTATGCTTTTGATTGTTGGTTGTGAAGTGTGACAACAAAGCAAACTTGTGCTGATGAGTCCTGCAATGGTAACAGTCTTAACATCTGCAAAACTCATACTCCAGCAAAGCCGGGCTCCCACATTCATGGTGCAAACGTCCTACTCACGTACACAGCAAATCTTGACTCTCAGAGAAAACCTCTAAGAGTTTAAACGTATTTTTCTGGAAGTTCCAGGGGGCTCAAAACTAGATCAAGCAGTCAAGGCATTTGGGCATTTTATAGGCCTTCTTCTAATAAATCTGCTGCCCTAGAAAAGTATTACATTGATGTCTTTTCATGTGACCAGAATTTTTAAAGTAAAACTCCATTTTCTATAGATCTTATGACAAGACTTGCTTTTGAATTATTCTCTGAGCAACAATGGTTAATTTATGACAGTAGGTTTAAGTACTTCTTTCAGTACTTCTAAAGGAGGGTTCAGATGACATGTTGGATGATATGGATGTAACATGGATGATACACAGATGGGCTGTTGCATAGTGTGCTTTCCACCACCCCCCGTCGGCTGCCTCTCCTTCAGCAAGTGGCTCTGTGTCCTGTGCCTCAGGACACAGAGTGAAGAGCCTCATCCTCAGGTGCTCTTCACTGTTCAGCCTCATCCTCAGAGGCTCTTCACTATTCCCTCAGCATAGAGAACTGCCATTCACTAGTATGGACACAGTGTTACAGGTCAGTGTCCTTCACTTCCTTAAAAACATAAAAGCATCATTAAGAAGGGGCTTCTCCTGATTTTCCAACACTAAAGAAAAAGTAGACTTTTAGATTTTTTTTCAAACATTACAGACTGTTTTCTTCTGGAAACACTACTTTTTCTGTATTTCAGGAGAAAAAAGGAACTGTGTTGTTTAATATGTCAAACTGCAAACATCTTTTATGAGCAGGGAAAGGTCAGGGTGTGCTTTTCCAGGACTGAGCTGTGAGAGCTATCCCCTGGCGGCATACACAAGTGCACTAGCTACTCAAACTGAAAATTCAGTAGAATTTTTTTATTTTTATGTGCCACAAAGAAACTGTTATTTTATGCCAATAGTAAAAGCTATTGCTGTGTTACTTTCCCTTAGAAAAATGGCATTTTGATGTATTTAAGTATAAGAGAATCTTGGCACATCTTTTGAGGTTAATTACTGCTATTATAAGGCTCTTCTACTAACGTGCTGTACTCACCAGTGTTGCTGGGTGAGCTCATAAGTGCCAGTAACCTCTGCAAGTTTTGCATGGTAAGAACAGCCTTCAAAATTGCCCTCATGTCCTTTATTATTTTATCTGAGAATTGTTGCCACAGTGAAGGAGAACTGAATGTGCTATTAGTGGTGTTGCCATTTTTAGTGGAGGGGTTTGTAGTTGGGCAGAAAATATGGGAGGTAGGAAAATGGCTGGAAATCTTCTAAAGAATGACCATTACAGCTCTCTAAACCATGGAAAACTACCCATGAAGCTTAATAGCAAGGGGAATGCAACGTGCAAAAGCAGGTTATATGAGTGACTTGGAGGAATTTAAGGCCTAGTTAATCCCAAGTACCTGTGGATAATCTTTCAGCTCCTATGGCAGTGAATGCTGGGAACATTTGTTAAGTGCTTTGCTCTCCGAGAAAAGTGTTGTAAAGCATTTGAACAAAAATATAGTGATATGCAAGAGTCACCAGTAATTAATACTTTGTAATTACTATTAGAACATCCAAGGACTTGGTCTATCAAGAGTACAGAGAGCTACTTCTGTAAAACATAATAGGCTTACCCTAGTCTTTCAATTACATTGCTTAGAACAAGAATATAAAAATATCTAGCACCCTAAAAAACTCTAACTTGTTATTTTTAAGGCAATACTGTTTCAAAATTTATAAGCTATGATTGTAAATACTAAATTTAAAAAAATCTGAAGAAAATACCAACTGGAGAGCAATGTACATCCTTCTAAATACAACTGATTATATAGCTGTCAAAAAATAACTCACAGGCAAAAATGAGATGGGAAATACGAGCACAATATTTTAAATGTACAACTTGTGAAATCTAATTCTTTAAAACTCATTTAATCCATATTTCTTCAGTAAATATAAATCCCTCTTCCATTTCCATAAATAGTATTTCAAAAGACGCCCTTTTTAAAATGAACACAGGCTGTATTATGAGCAAGCCACACTTTGTGGCTGCAGCTGTGCTTTTCTTTAAAATAGAACAAACTCCCTCCGGTTTAGTGGACTTGACAACAGCAAAGACAAAATGAGTATTTTCTGTCTGAGGCACAAGCAGGAAAGAGTATCTTCTTGTCTGGATACTGATCCTGATAGAGCTCCAAAGTTAAGTCTCTGACAGCTTTCACTTCTTGTTTAAATCATAGTTCAAAGCACAATTTTTGGTTTTGAACAGTTAGAAGCTATGGGTTAAGGAAGAAAAATGTGGGCAGTCTCAAAACAAGCTAATTTTGCATTTAAATATCAAATTACCATAAAGACATAGTCCCCTGTTAGGTTTTTTTCATTCATCTGTTAGTGGAATAAAAGCTGTTTGCAACACTACTTTCTGAAATGTGTGGAGTATGCTTTTTTCAAAGGTAAACATTACAGGTCAACAAAATTTTTTCCAAAGTGTACTGAAATTATGCAGCATAAATTAATAGTTCAGCACACTGTCGTAGTTTGTCAATGATCATGAAGGAAATTAAGTTTTCTAAAACACACTGAGTAAATAGGATTCGCTTTGGCTAAGAAAGGAACATATGTTTTCTCTATTGCTAATAAATTAATATAATATTTCTAATTTCTGATAGTAGAATTCGGCATAGAATCCAAGGAATCATTTAGGTTAGAAAGGACCTCCAAGATCATCAAATCCAACCATCAAATCCATCGTCAACTAGAACATGTCACATCCAGTTGTTTTTGAGTACACCTCCAGGGATGCTGACTCCACCCACCACATCCTTGGGCACCCTGTTCCTGAAGCTCCCCTGGTGTAGGTTGAAACTTGATACGTGTCTTGCAGAATATAAGCCTGTACTATGTAATAGGATACCTCATCTTTTTGGTGATGTAAAGCATCAGTAGCATTTGTTGAGGAAAGTTATTCAGGCTGGTTTTATAATTTGGACTTTTTTCTCTTGAATCCATAGAACAAAATTTTTCTTTTAATTATGTCTATTATATGGATGGAAGAACAGAAACATCTACTGTTGTGACCATTTGCTTTTTTTGTTCCCTGTCTTCCTTCTCTCAGTGTCTCCAGCTTGCTTCGATAACTTTATCTAACTGGAAGTTGTAAACATACTTTAGGGCTTTAGCATATCTACTAGGGCCCTCCAAACAACTACAGTCAGGAGACAAACAGTTAGCTCTAAATGGAATTAAACTATATTCCAATAGGAGCACTCCAGTTACTACAAACACCTTTTCTCTGCACCACCCCTCTCTCCCATCCAAAACTTAATTAAATAATAGTTCAGCATGCACAGTAATTGGGCTGCTTGAATTGGAAAGCTTTTTTCATGTAATGTAAATCTTCTAAAACCATGTTTTGAAACAACATTCACGTTACTGTGTTAACTTTGGAAAATAAAAGGAATGGAAACACATACATCCAACACTCATCGAATGCGAAAGCTTAAAGGACCATAGAAGGAAAGCTGCAGCAGTTACTTTCACAATTGTATCCTGAATAATTTGGCAGGTCATCTTACCTAAATACAATATTTTCAAATAAAAAGGACACTCAATAATTCTGGTAGTTGGCACCAGTATTCTAAGAATATCTTGACAAGTTGGCACAAATGAGGACATAACAATATGACCAAGGTCACCCACAAAAAACAAGATGAAGGCATTATCATAAATGAATCACACAGACTCAAACACAGAGTAGTAATCAGCAATCATGAAAGTGTTCCCACAGAAGCAGCTAAATAGAATCCATTTGTACATGGCCTTAGCCCGATTGTTGCTGACATAAAACAATAAAAGCCTTTAACTTTTGTTTGAATAATCTTTGCTATTATTCCAAAATAAACATAAGGATTAAGATCTGAAGACAAATATAAATATCAGTCTAGTTATAATGTTTACCAACACTAGTCTCTTCATCTGTGGTGTTTATATAGCACAGTAAAATGAAAGATTGTAAACAAGAATGCTTCAGACTTAAACATGAGACTTAAAGACGAGCATTTATTTTCTCGTCTGACTGTGCAGTTATTCTTAACCTTATTCTTCCTAGCTCCACAAGTCTTATAGTTTTAATGGCTAGGTTTAAATTTCAGTATGACATTTCCTGTGCCTTGGTAAAATGTGTGTGTGTGTGAGCAGGGCAGGATTGCTCTCTGCAATCTACCTTCCCACCACTAGACGTCAACGTTAGATCATCCAAAACCCTAAAAAGGGCAGAAGTCCTAGGAGGGTTAGAACAAAAGATAGGAGGTGTATTCCAAATCCTACACCATGGTTGTAGCACAAACCTTCCTTTATTTAAGCACCAATTTCTCTCTCTCTCTCTTTTCCTTTCATGGAAAAGCAAGGACTTCTGTGTATTCTTCTCTTGCTGCTCCAGCATCCCTCACATTTGGACTTCAGAATAAAAAATACTTACAATGTAACCACTTGCTCAGAGGATGAATTCTTTTATTCTCTTAAGAGTAAGAAAACTCATCCTCTTCAGTGAGGTAGCAAACTACTGTTGAGATTTCATCTGTAAGTAACAACAAAAGGAAGATTTAATAAAATTGAAAATAAGACTAATTACTGATTGTGACTGATTTCTTAGAAAACGAGGCTATCTGTCACTGTTAAATGACATCCTTTTTCTTCAGTGTAAGATTATTTAAGGAAAATGCAGACAAACATATGACAAGAAGGGTAATGCTTGACACACAGAAGCAGATTGCCTATGTGTAACTGCTCTGAGTTAAATTTTAACATAAATGCATAATCTAAACATTCCTTGCTGAAATTTAACCCTATTACTTCTCAGCCTTGGCAGAAATAGAAATGTAATTCTTCTGTTATCAGAATAAAGCTCCCCCTGCTCCATCTCCTCCCCTCACCAATTAAATTATTTCAAAACTGGGGGAGAAACTTATCTTCATTCTTATTTATATGCAAAACATTTCATATAACTGAACTCTCTGACCTGCCTCCTTGTTGTTAATATATTTTGTACAGCTGTTTTTCATGATTTTCCCCAAGGGAAATTCAGTTATGTACAGGCTGTGTTGACCTCAGAATTGGGAAGAACAATGTTTAGAATGCCTAAAATTAGTTAGTTTCATCTCTCCAGCTTAAAATTTGTTGTATACCCCTGAGAGGTACCTCAGCATAGAGACAGGTATAACTAAAAAAGTCAGAGGGAAACCATCTCTTCTTTATGAGCCAGCATGTGCCCAGGTCGCTAAGGCCAGTGGCACTATGGCCTGTAGTGTGGATGACAGGGCCAGGAAAGGGATTGACAGCGTGCTTGACATTGTGAAGGCCACACCTTGAATCCTGTGCTCAGTTTTGGGCCCCTCACTCAGTACAGGAAGGACAGTGAGCGTGTCCAGAGAAGGGGAACAGAGCAGGTGAAGGGTCTGGAGCACAAATCCTGTGAGGGGTGAAGGGTCTGAGCACAAATCTAGCTTTCTACCAGGCTGTCTAGCCTGGAAGAAAAGCGGCTCAGGGGATATCTTCCTTATTGCACTCTACATCCCTTTGAATGGAGGCTGTAGTGAGGTGGGGGTTGGCCTCTTCTTCTGAGTAAAAAGTGACAGGACGAGACAAAATTGCCTTAATTTGTACCCAGGGACATAAACATTGGATATAAGGAAAAAAATATTAACTGAAAGTGTTTTCAGAGCACAGGCTGCCCAGAGCAGTTGTTGAGTCACCATCCCTGCAGGTGTTTGAATGTTATGCAGAAGTGGCACCTTGAGACATGGTTTAGTGGTGGACTTGGTAGTGTAAGGTTAAAGGTTCGATGTGATGATGTTAAGAGCATTTTCAAAATGAAACAATTCTATTATTAACTTCTCTAAGTCGTATTTGTTGCTGTAATTAGGCATGGTCATTACTGCTTACATGAATCTAAGAGATGCTATTCCCTCTGTTTCTTGTAGAATTCCTGAATTCACAGAATCATAAAAAATGTTTGGGAATTTAAAGATGTGTTAGCTTCAACACCCCTGGGTAGGGGTCGGTTCCAACCAACCCAGCTGCTCAGACATCCTCCAGCCTGTCCTTCAAGACCATGTATAGAGTTGCACAAACTACTCAGCAATTTCTTTCTTTTATCAAGTCTAAACCTACTTTCTTTAAAGCTGTTTAAAGAAAGTTTAAAGCTGCTTCCCCCATCCTTGTCCAACTTCCTGAATCTTTCCAGAATTCCTTGATTGCCTCAACTTGTCTTTCCAGCAGTCACTTTATTCTTTCATCATCTAGTCAATTAAATTATTGCACAACTGTAAGAAAGGATTGCTATTGGCACACAGTGCAGCACATTTCCCCCCTTCTTATATTCTTCCCATCAATGAGGCTAGGCATCACAAAGGAACCTAGGAGAAATCAAGCAGTTTCAATCCTTGAATGCATTTAGTTTTCAAGTAAATAACTGCTATTGAATGTGGCAGTGTGTTTTCTGATTGCAATGCATTTCTAGCAGTCAGTTTTATAATCTTTCCTATTTCATACTGTCACAGCATATTTTATTACGGATGGATTGTTCCTTTCCCCCTAGTGTTGTTGGTCTTGCCCTAGCTGTCCATCTCCCCAAAGACCTGCCCCTCTGTTCCCTGTTCCTCCCCCTAGTGAATGTCAATCCCTCCCCAAGCCGGCCCCTTTCTCTAGCAACTTCCCTATCAATTTTGTATCCTTCAAAACCCCATTGGTTTGTTTAAGTTATTCTCCTCCCCTGCAGTCCCCTATTGGTTTAAATATTGTATTCCCCGCCTTGTGTTCCACCCCCAATTTCTCCCAATTGGTCAAAGATTGTATCTTCCCCTGGGACCTCCTCCCCCTCATAAATTGGTGTATGGAAGCGGGTTTCTTTTTACTGTTCCTGAGCCTTTGGAGGTAAACTTCTATGACCATACAGAAGGCCTCTCCCTGATCTTTGTCCCTACCCTCGGCGCAGTCTGCAGTAGCGCTGCCGTACCCTGCAGCTGCACCCTGGACTGGACAGCTTTCTGGGGGCAGCCTGCCCGTGCTCTCGGTGCTGGGAGCCGGTCGGGCAGAAGAAATCCGGCACCGCAGCAGTTGAATTTTTGAAGATCTCAAATTTCAGCAATGGCAAGTGTGAGGCCCTGCACCTGGGTTGGAGCAGTCCCCTACATTAATATAGACTGGGGGACAAAACACAGAGAGGGCAGTCCTGAGGAGAGGACTACTGGGATACTGGAGGATGACGAACTAAGTATGAGCCAGGAGTGTGTGCTTGCAGCCCAGAAAGACCACTGCATCCAACTGACCAGTGTGGCCAGCTGATTTAGAGAGATCTCTTGAGCTCCCGTCCTGGTATACTCCATACAGCTATGGAATCCCCAGTACAAGAAAGACCTGCTGGAGTGAGACCAGTGAACAGGCTTTTTCAGGGCTCTGTAGAGAAAGGACAAGGACCAATGGCTTTATGCTGAAAGTGGGTAGGTTTAGCTTGGACATAAGGAAGAAATGTTTTATGTTGAGGGTGGTGAGACACTGGAACAGGTTGCCCAGAGAATCTGTGGATACCTTGTTGCTGGAAGTGTTTAAGGTCATGCTGGATGAGGTTCTAGTAGAAAGTGCCGCCATAGTAGGATGTTGAACTAGAGGATTTTTAAGGCCCTTCCAAACCAAATCATTCTGTGATTGGAAGCATTGTCATCTGTAACTGCTGAACTGGTAAATACTTAGGTTTGCCAATACCCCTAGGGGTCATCAAAGGAATTGTTCTAAAATTAATTCATATTTTAATAAATTATTTAGCAGGTGAAATATAGATTGGTTACAGTAAATTCAACTGGCCTCCACTTTTCCCAGTACACTGATAGATACAAAAACCTTTTACCTTAGATCCAATGTAAAAATGAAATAAGCTTTCTTGCCTACCTCTTTATTGAGAACTCAAATGGTAGTGCTGCATACAGATTTGGTCTGGATCTGGAGCAGAGAATTCCTGGGTCTGTGGAGGACTGGGCATAACCATGTTGTTTCTCAAGCATTCTGACTGTTGTAACAGGACAGTTGTGCTTAGAAGAGAGTGTCCTGCGGAGCTGGGATGGCACTGTGCTGAGCCAACTTATTTTTCTGCCTTGAGACTCCTGCTCAATCCATGCCCTCTGCCAACAACTTACCTCCTAGAGGAGAGTCCCAAAGGGCCGGCTGTGCGTGTGTGAACAAAATGGTGTGAAATACCTAATTTACATAAGAAATGCGCACCATACAACCACTCACTCACTTCCCCACCAGGGAGACTGGGGAGAAAATTAGAAAGGTAAAAAGTAGAAAACTTACAGGTTGAGAGAAAGACAGATTAATAGGAAAAGCAAAATCCATGCACGCAAGAAAAGCAAACCAAGGAATTAATTCTCTGCTTGCTGTGGGCAGACAGAGGTTCAGCCATCCCCAGGAGGGCAGAGTCCTACATTTCAGTGACCTGGGAAATGCCATCACTCCAAGCAACTGCCCCTTCTTCCTTTCCCCCCCACATTTAGATACTGACATGGCATTGTATGTTTGGAACATCCCCTTGGTCAGCTGGGGCCTCCTGTCCTGGCTGTGTCTTCTCCCAGCCTCCCAACTGCCCTGCCAGTGTGAGGGTATGGAAAGCAGAAAAGGCCCCGGCACTGTGTAAAGCCTGCTTAGCAGTAACAAAAACATCTCTTATATCAGCACTGATTAGAAAGACTAGGGACCGTGTGTCCTGACCGTACACTTTCTCTGTATTTTCAGCCTTACCAGTGGAAAGATGTGCAAAATAATTTTGTTTATGAATTACTGTTCCTTCAATTTACTGAAGACACAGAACAGGTATCATTTTGTAGAGAACATAAAGGGCAATGTCATGGAAAGGCACATGCACAGCATTTTGAATGGGGTTTATTCTGGCTTCATTGTAATTGCATCTGCAAAACTAGCTTTGTTATCAGGGTCTTGTGAGAAGAATTATTTCATAAGCATCTACATCTGCAAACCTCAGTCACCTTATGTGGCCAAGTACTACATAACATGAAGATTAACCATCAATTTGACAGAATATAACAAAAGGAATTTGACACAGCTAGTCTCATGCTATAATTCAAAGAAAAGCAAAGTCTTACAATGAAGTGAAGCATTACTTAAGGCACAAAGTGCTTGTAGTATAAAGTTGTGAGCATATCTTCCTCAGTAAACAGGCATGTTACTAATAGAAAATGCTTATGGTGTGGATTATAGTAGATAACATGATATGAAAGCAAGATGCAGGAATTTTTATGTTCCTTAAAATGCATTCTGAGGATAAATGAGTATGCCTAACACTAGGAGACAGCCTACAATAACCCAGCCAGGACCTGATAGAAGAGGGGATTAACGAAACACATTCTAAAGTGTTCTTAGAAGCAGCAGAAAGTCCTTCAAACTGGACAGCCGGAGAGTCCTGTGGTTTTTTTATACTGGGAAATATCAGCATTTTAACAAACAGGTGGGTGTCACAAGCCTTTGTTTGAGTGCTTGTGTTTGTGTTCTTGTGTTTGTGATGATTTACTACTAACAAGAAGCATTCATTGCAAGACCAGTGCAATGCCAGCTGTTTCAGCCTGACTACTGTAATGATTGAAAGAAATTCTTTTTCTAGAAAATTGTGTTGGCAGGCTAGAAAAGATCAGTGTAAAATAGGATTATAACTGGAAATTGATTGTTTGTTTTAGATACAGTTTTAAATAAAATTGATTATCAGACTTTGATAAAAGTTACATCTAAGTTACAGGTTTTCTGTATTGCATTCATGGTCAAGACAAATAATTGCAACTGAACTGAAAATCTCTAAACCATTGGAAAATTAAACACCTGAGCTGTATTCACAGCTCCTGCAGTATATAAGAACCAATTCTGTTAACCAATTCTTTTTTTTACATTGTTGTATCTCTCCCACTGAAGGGTTTTTGAGGATTATTGCGAGTAGGTGGACTTAGAATCAATAGCTCTAGCTATTACTGTAGCTATAGCTCTAGCTCTTTAGGCTAGTCTAATAAAATGCTTAAATGTCCTTTCCCCCATCCCCCCTTGTTAAATACTCTAAAGGGTTACTGAATGAGATAAGATATCCCTCAAGGCTTGCAGGCTTTTTGCTATTTTGCTAGTTCAAAACTAAGAAGTCTAGAAAAGGGTTATTAAATCTTGTCAGCACTTTGTAATAACACAAATTTACATTTAACAAATATCTTTTGGCATTTCCAGCTGTGTATCATGAAAGGAGTGAAAACATCCTGAAAATTTACATCAAGATTGGAATTTTATAAGAGTCTCACCACTAAGAAGTTAGCCCAAGAGACACAATGGAAATATGCAACTGTAAACACATGAGCAGTAGCTGCTCTACAGAAGGAACAGAAAGGGTTCAAAGTAAATCCATAATCATTAGAGAGTAAACCAAGGAACAAAGAGGGAAAATATAAAACAGCACAAGCACCATGGTAGTGTCGCTTCTTGGCTGAAATTTTTGTTAATGAAATACAACTCACAAATTAATTCCAGAATTCACTCTTAATTGAAATATGTAGAATATAACATGTTCTCTGTAAAAAGAGTATAAGCAGGAACAGCAAGAGTTACATGTACGGTGCTATAAAATTTTGATACTCCATGTATCCATGCCAAAGTTGCCTTGCTTCAGGCTGTTTTTTTTATTTTTTTGTAGACCTCTACTTTTCCATGACATGGTGCATGGTGCAGAAGACAAAATAAGGGTAAATAGTTTTGAATATACAGAAGTAGGAAAATATACTTGTCTCATTAAAAATAAAAAGCACGTGAGAAACCAAACTAGACCAAAATCCTCAAAAGCTATGGTCCTGGAAGGAAAACTGATCATGTATAATAAAGATAGTGGCAAAATCATTTAACAGAAAAACCTCAAAACCTCTAGCTAACTTCAACTGAATACTGAAAATCTATTACTCTCTTTAAAATGTGTTACATTACTGTCCAGTGGGAATCAAATTTATTTCTGTAATAAAATGGCAATTGATGATGAATAAGAGGCGCCATTGCAAGGACCTGTTCTTAATCTGTTTTCATTAAAAAATTATATAAAAAAGAAAAAAATAATCAGGAGACATCTTGAGTATTTCTTTTTCACTTCAATCAGTAATACCACTGGGTAAAAGCAGCCTTCCCCTGTTTTGTGAAAGTGACAAGAAAGAGGGAGAAACGCCAGGTGAATGAGTATATTGAATACAACTCATAGTAAAAACAAATATTTGTCAGGCAACAAATGGATAACACTGTAAGTGAAAAATAATTTTTTGAAGATATATGAATACATTTTATCTCTAGCTGTTACATGTAATGATATTATTTCAATAAAGCTTCTCTTTTGGAGGGTTTGAATCTCCATGCTTGGAAATAAATTGGATCTGGTTTGATACCTTGCACCTGTATCCTATTTCCTAGGAAACAAAATACTAAATAGAACCCCAAGCAGTGCTAAAGGCTGGAGGCAGAGTGGCTGGAAAGCTGTCCAGAAGAAAAGGGCCTGGGATGCTTGTTCACAGTGGCTGAATACGAGCCATTGTGTGCCTAGCTGGCCAAGAAGTCCAGTGGCATCCTGGCCTGCACCAGGAACAGTGTGGCCATCAGGGCCAGGGAAGGGATCGTTGCCCTGTACCCAGCACTGACAATGCCACACCTCAAATCCTGTGCTCAGTTCTGGACCCCTCACTGCAGGACTGAGGGGGTAGAGAGTGTCCAGAGAAGGGCAGCAGAGCTGGGGAAGTGTCTGACACACAAATCCTGTGAGGAATGGCTGAAGGAGCTGGGGGTTGTTTATCCTGGAGAGGCTCAGGAGAGCCCTTAGTCTTTACAGCTGTTGAATGGAGGGTGTAAAAGGGTGGCACAGCATCAGCCACGTCTCTACCCTGTGCCCCATCAGCAGGCTGGGGTGCTCCTGGCAGGGAACACAACTCGGCCCGCTGACCCAAACTGACCAAAGGGAACTCCATACCATGTGATGTCTCTCAGATATAAAACTAAGGGAAGGAGGAGAAAGGGAGATATTTGTTATTTACAATATTTGCCTTCTGGAGCAACCTCGACTCATGCTGGAGCCCTGCATCCTGGGAAGGGGCTGAACGCTGAACATAACTTCCTGATGGCAAATAACGGAAAATAATTATTTGTTTGCTTTGATTATGTGCAAGCAAACTTCGCTTTTGCTTTAATAAACTGCCTTATCTCAACTTATGAGTTGTTTTTCATCTGATTTTCCCTCCCCTGTTCAGCTGTGGAACAGTAGAGAGGCTTGGTGGTCACCTGGTATCCTGCCAAGATCAACCCTCCACACCTGTCTAGTCAGCAATAGTACTAAAAAAGCACAAAAAGGATGTTTCCTATCATTGACCAATGCCAAACACTGGCATTCTTACAGAATATTCTGCTTGAATTATGTTAGTTTTTACTCTGCTGCCACTGTATTTTTGCAATAGTGGAAATGTGGAGGTATCAAGTGTTAACTGACTACACATCAGTTAATACTATTTCAACTGCTAAATAACTCATATTAAAAGAAAAAAAACCACTCCTTCTTTAGTACAGATCTGCTCAGAAGTAAGGAATTTAGCAGATTATCATAGAAATGGATAAAAGATAGAATCATAGAATACCCTGAGTCAGAAAGGACCCACAAGGATCATTGAAGTCCAGCTCCTAGTTCTGCAAAGGACAGCCTGAAGACTTACACCATGAGCCTGATGACATTGTCCAAACACTTCCTGAGCTCTGTCAGGCTGATGCTGTGACCATTTCTCCAGGGACCTGTTCCAGTGCCCAACTACCCTCTGGGGAATTCCTAATAGCCAACCTAAACCTCCCCATCAGGCCATTGTCACAACTTCAGGCCATTCCCTGGTCACCATAGAGGAGAGATGAGTGTCTGCCCCTCCTCTTCCCCTCCCATGGAAGTTGTAACTACAGTAAGATCTGTCCTCAGTCTCCTCCAGGCTGAACAGACCAAGTGACCTCAGTTGCTCCTCACACAGCTTCCCTCAAGGCCCTTCACCATCCTTGTCGCCCTCCTGTAAATGCCATCTAACAGTTTAATGTGTTATATTGTGGCCCCCAAACTGCCCCCAGCACTGGAGGTGAGGCTGCCCCAGCTCAGAGCAGAGCAGGACAATCCCCTCCCTTGCCCAGCTGTGATGCTGTGCCTGATGCACCCCAGGACAGGGTTGGCCCTCCTGGCTGCCAGGGCACTGCTGACCCATGTTCAGCTTCAACTAGGCAGAACCCCCAGGTTTGTTTCCATAGCACTGCTTTCCAGATTCTCCTTCCACAGTCTGTCCATCCAGGGTTGCCCCATCCCAGGTGCAGAATCTGACAGATGTCAGATGCTGTAGTAATGCCACATCTTTTCTCAAGAGCATGCAGTTTTCACAAGGAGAGAAAAAGTGTTTTATTGAAAGGTCACGATATATTACTTGTGCCGTTTTGCATTAATACTGTCTATCCATGTTGTGCATAAATATTTGAGGAATATTTATTTTGTTCCATAGTCTTTACCCTCAGAAACATCTCTGACATTGCCAGATAGTCTATTCTCTGATTCCAGTTGAGCCCATTTCAGCAATTTCAAGTAGAGATATTGCGGCAAGGTGTACCTGGCCTGGGAGGTCAGTGTCTGGCTAGCAGAAGGTAGGCCAACACCCAGCTGCAATCCAATGTGAGCACCCCTCAGCGTCTGAGGGCCTCGGGCTGTGCTCGCCTGCGGACTGGTCTCACTGCCAACACGACGGGGAAATAAGGAGCCGGACTCTCGATGGGGTCAAGTCAGGTCTAATGTGAGGCCCAAGACGACAACCAGGGAGAGACCAGGAATGGAGGGTGGAACAAGGTTATAAAGGGGGTGGGTGTACACAGGAGGGGTTTACAGAGAACCAATAGGGAAGGGTGAAGGGATGAATTCAACATAACTGACATAAGGGAGAAGCCAATGGATACAAAGTAAGGGAAGGGCCCCGGGACCACAGCCAACCACAACCCCCAGAGAGAAGATTCTGGAAACCTGAGAGGAGTGGGGGGTGATTGACTGGGCTCAGGGAGGAGAAAAAGTCTACATATAAGGAGACAAGGGGGAGGAGGAATTATATAACTTAACGGACAGTCGGTACAAGTGGCGGGAAAACTGGGAAGGGCAGAACCATTTACATAAAACGGGGGGAACAATACAGAAAATGGGGGAATAATACAGTAAACTTAACAAACACACTACAACATCTCCCCGTTTTTTACCAAATAAAATTAGAATGAATGGAAAAGTCCATATAGAATTTAAACTGCAGGGACCCGCGGCTGGTCCGGCCAAGTCTCGCCCTCCTCAAGTTGGAGTTCGTCTGCCCATAGGTGGTCGAAGGATGGTGCGGTTGCCCCCTCCTCATCCACGGCTTCCCTGGCCTCCAAGGAGAGGTCCTCCAACTGAATGGGCTCATTGAGAGGAATGGTGATGTGGTTCGTTCTTGGCGCTGCTACTTTTGATATCAGTCTTTTGACCAGTCTGCGGATCACAGTTACAAGAACCAAGAGTATAATCAAACCTAAAATAACTTTAGTAACTGATTCTAAAACTGAACTGGCCCACCCGCTAAGGCCCCAACCCTTGAAGATGTCCCCCAGCCAGTCCGATGTTTCTTGTTTTACTTGATGCAGAAGGTCTTGAAGGCATTTCATGGAGTGTCTGGCATCCTTGGCTCTTGAGGACAGGTTCATGCAACAGAGGCCCTCAAACTCCTCACAGTGGTGATGGTGAAGGAGCAATAGAAAATCTATTGCTGCCCTGTTTTGGAGCGTTGCCTTCTTTGTTATTTCCTCGTCTGTGAGGAGGTAGTATAGAGCAGCTGAGGTAAGATTGGCTTGTTTAGCCACCCAACACTCCAGGCGGCCCAATTCACCCAGAGATTTCACCACTGATACCCATGGCAATAGGATGGTAAAAGCGATGGATTTTGAATGAGACCAATGGGTAATTTCGTCATCACAGTCCTCAGTGAGATCCTTAAGATCCCTTTTATTCCTGGCCAATTCGGACGTGATGTTTGTCTTTCTCCAATTAACAATTTGGGTGATGTTGGGGGTAAACAGCGTCAGTCTGCCAAAAGTGCATGGCCCTCCGATCAGACCAGAGGGGATGCCTGCCCACACTCGGTCGCCACAAATCAAAAACGCTCTTCTGGGAAGGGCATAAGGGATCCGTCCAGTGGTGGTGGGGCCGCTGATCTTTAATACGGCCCTGCACCACTGATTCGCTTGATATTCTTCTTTAGTTTGCTGGACCACCTCACTGCCCTTCTTAATAGGAGCATGAGTGTAATCAAACTGAAAACAGATGGAGGAGTTGGCAGAACCGAGAAGATGTAATTCTGTGGGCTCGGAGGCTAAAGGATCCAGCCTAAACGCTCCATCGCTCCAGGTGTTACTAGAATCAAAACTGGGGAGGATAGTAAGGCTCTGGGCCAAAATAGGGGCAAAGGCTGACTGAAAGGCATGGGGAAACTTGCCTGGAGTGAAAGGGATCCACACAAGGCAAGACGACATTGGGTCCTGTGCTGCACCGGTGTCAAGGCATATATGATCCTGTCCCAGTGCCTGAGCCAAGGCACGCCAGACGTTGACCTTCGGCTGGGGGATGACCCACGGCTCCGAAGATGGCAGCAGGAGTCCGTAGGTCACCAGTAGTAGCAGTAGAATGCCCAGGTTGGGAGCCATAGATGACGATGCGGGGGCCATCGGGGAGATGTACTAGAACAAAAGAGAAATGGTGAAAGTATAAAGAAATCACTCATATGGTTCTGCCCCAAACAACAAACTTAAATCTGAAGAAGATGGGGAGGAAACAGGAGACGAGGGTCTGGATTCATAAACTAATGGAAACTCAGAAGGAGAAGGAGAAAAGGGAGGAGAGGGCTCTGTTTCAGGAATGGGAGAAAGTTCGGAGGAAAAGGAAGATGTTATAGCGGAGGGTTTCCTCCACCACCACCAACACGCTACTTGGACCTGTGGCACAGCCCCTTTCTGCGTCCTCTGCTTCGGGATGAAGGGCCTGACCCATTTGGATGGTATCCACCGGGGGCCTGAGGGAGTGGACACACAAGCGTACCCTCTCCCCCAGGTCACCAGGTCAAAGGGCCCCTCCGTCCGCCAGGTCTCCGGATCCTTTACAAGAACTGGGGGCCTGGGTTTAGGCTGCAGCTGCTGGTGGCTGCCGAAGTGTCGGACCACTGGAGGGTTGGGGTTGTCAAAAGAGCAATTGAGGAAGTTAAGGGTGTAAAGTGCTCTTGACAGCCGGATGTGGGGAGTCTCCACTTTCACAGCCGCTTGCTGTCAAGCTAGAATCTTCTTCAGGCTCTGGTGAGCCCTCTCCACCATGGCTTGGTCTGTCGGGGAATAGGGGATGCCTGTCTTATGTTCTGTTCCCCATTGCTGCAGGAAGCTCCACAGTTCCTTAGATGTATATGCTGGGCCGTTGTCCGTTTTGATGGCCCTGGGGATGCCCAAGACAGCGAATGCCTGAAGCAGATGCTTCTGGACATCCGCAGCCTTCTCACCAGTATGGGCAGAGGCATAGATAGCCCCGGAGAAGGTATCCACTGAGACATGGACGTAACACAGTCTACCAAAAGAAGGGATGTGTGTTACGTCCATCTGCCACACCTCGCAGCTCACCAAGCCTCGGGGATTAGCCCCCGAGGCAATGGTGGGCATCTGGTCCTGCTGGCATTGGGGACATATGGCCACGATCGCCTTGGCCTAGTCTTGGGTCAGGTGGAATTGCCGGACCAGGCCAGGTGCGTTCTGATGGAAAAGTTGGTGGCTGATCTTAGCCTGGTCGAACACGTCTGGGAGCGGGCCCACCGTGACAGCAGCCGTGGCCAGGGAATCGGCACGATGGTTGCCGTCAGTGATGAACCCAGGCAGGTCAGTATGCGATCTTACATGCATTATAAAGAATGGATGCTCGCGGTGGGAGACTAAATCGACGAGCCTCGTAAGTAGTTCAAATAACTTTTGGTTTGAGACCTCTTGTAGAACTGCTGATTGAGCATTGTTCCACAAAAATTGGCTATACGGACTAAAGTCCAGACCCTAGTGGATGTTCACCAACTGTGTGGGTCTTTAAATCGGGTGAGACCCTGGCTAGGGATATCCATCGAAAACCTGGCCCCCCTTTTCAATTTGTTGAAAGGGGAGAGGGGCTTAGTTCCCCTAGGGTTCTCACCCCACAGGCTCAGTTGGCACTGGAAAGGATCCGAAAAGGTATTTCTGCTAGGCAGGCCCACCGCTATCATCCGGGCCTGCCATTCAAATTTATCATACTGGGAAAGCTGCCACAACTTCATGGCATTATCCATCAGTGGGACAGAAAGCTGAAGGACCAGGGCTGGGGAGATAAACTCTTAATCATAGAGTGAGTTTTCCTCAGCCACCATCGATCCAAAAGAATGACAAGGCCACAGGAGCTGGTAGCCGAACTGATCCTCAAGGCAAGAGCGAGGATCAGGGAGTTGGCAGGATGTGACTTCGCATGCATATACATACCAATTGAATTGGAATCAGGCCAACTAAAAATGTGTACCTTTGACGAACTGCTGCAAATGAATGAGAACCTTCAGTTTGCACTGGACAGTTACACCGGGTGCATTGCAGTAAATCGGCCAGCCCACAAATTATTTAATTCGGAGTTTAAATTATCATTCAAAAAGGTTCAAAGTGGGGTGCTCCTGACGCGTCTGTAAAAACTGTCACGGCGTCCAGAGGCTCCTCACTTTGAACCTTTTTGAGATCCTTTCCAGTGCCAACTGAGCCTGTGGGGTGAGAACCCTAGGGGAACTAAGCCCCTCTCCCCTTTCAACAAATTGAAAAGGGGGGCCAGGTTTTCGATGGATATCCCTAGCCGGGTCTTACCCGATTTAAAGACCCACACAGTTGGTGAACATCCGCTAGGGTCTGGACTTTAGTCCGTATAGCCAATTTTTGTGGAACAATGGTCCGCTTCGTAATCTCAAGGCCCAGGTACCTCCAAGGTGGCATCCTTTGAATCTTGTCCTGCTGGAGCTCGAACCCTGCAGCAACCAACGCATTGGTTGTCAGGTCAAGCACATGGGCAAGCAGATCATCCTCGGGTGCACACACGAGGATGTCGTCCATGTAGTGATGTATCACGACGGCATCCCCAAGGGCTGTACGAATAGGGGACCGCAGAGAAGCAACGTACCACTGGCAGATCACAGGCAAGTTCTTCATTCCCTGAGGGAGGACTCGCCAGTGGTAGCGCTTGTCTGGGGACTCACGGTTGATGGAAGGAACCGTGAAAGCGAAATGCAGGGCATCATCAGGGTGTAGAGGAATTTGAAAGAAACAATCTTTGATATCAACAACAGCCAGATTCCAATTTTAGGGGAGCATTGCTGGGGAGGGCATCCCTGGTTGGAGAGACCCCATATCGACAATTCTTGCATTGATTAGACGGAGGTCGGTCAGGAGCCGCCACTTATCCCTGTTGGGCTTCTTGATAACAAAAACTGGAAAATTCCAGGAAGACGTTGTCTCCACAATACTGCCCTTAAGCAGCTGCTCCTGAACGAGCTCGTTGAGTGCCTTCAATTTTTGTTTATTTAGTGGCCACAGCAAGACCTGTACTGGTTCATCTGTCCGCCATTCCAGCTTCCAGGTCCGGCGCTCTTCAGTGGCCACTGCCCGAAAAACCTGGGGAGCCTTTGGAAGATCAATTTTGGCTCCCCACTGGGCTAGAAGGTCTCTCCCCCAGAGAGGCTCGGTGTAATCCAAAACAAACGGGCGCACCGAAGCCAATTGCCCATCTGGCCCTGTAATTTGTACAATGCTCCTTGATTGCTTAGCCAATTGGAGCCCTCCTACACCTTGAATCGTGCCAGCAGCGTTTTGCAAGCCCCAATGTGACGGCCACTCCCGAGAGGGAATGATCGTCACATCTGCCCCTGTGTCCAAAAGACCCCTTATGATTTTACGGTCCCCGCCCAACGAAAGTTGACATGCCAGGCGGGGCTTCTCCCTCCCCACTACTTGCGCCCAGGCCCCTGTCGGAGGCGGTGAATCTTCCAATGACTTGGCCCAGTGAGTCTTGTCTGGAACCAGGATGGCCTGGGCGATGACCTGTCCTTTGGGGAGGAAAAGTGGGGGTGGGACACAGTACAGCCCTACCGCGAAACGGTCCCAGTCTGTGGTGACCAGTCCCGGGACGATGTAAATGTCTTGCGGCGTGTGCTTTGTGTCCCTGATGACAGTCCACCTGCAATGTCCTAACTTCCTCCAGCGACCGGGATGTTGGAGGTCGACAGACACCAGCTGTAAATCACTACTGGGGAGATGTAGGTCCCTAGTGAGCTGCAGCCTGTATGGGGAAGCAGAGGACAAGGTGTTAAGTGCAGGTTGGGGCTGAAAACCACAGGTGTAGTTTGTCAAGTCCGATATTTAAGAAGACAAATCTGGTAAAGCGTGCAGCGGCTCTCCCTTCTCTCCTCCCTCCCCACTAGATGCTTCCGTGCCCGCCACACTTTTATCGTCGCGCAGGGAGGGGCTGCGCTATGATCTTAGTTTTTTTGGTCTTTCTTTTTTTCCTCTCTCCTCCTCCTATATTCCAAATAGTCCTACCTCATAGGACACTGGGGCATCCAGTGCCCCACTTTACCACAAAGGTGGCAGGGGTGAATCGCCATCGTTCTTCTGCCAGACCCTGGTGTCATTGGTCAGTGGCGGCGGTAGCTTCGGCATCTGGATTTTCTGGCGTTGGATACTCAGCGAAGGCTACAGACACTCTTTTGGTGCGTGCTTTCATATCTTGTATTGGAACCTCCCTGGCACACACTTCAATCATCATTTCTACAATAGGTCGGGGGTTTTGAGGAAGAGATCGGATAGCTCACCTACATGCTGTATTGGCATGATAGTAAGCAATCTGCCTGAGCATCTCTTCTCTCTCCCTCTCCCCTGGAACCTACGCTCCAACAAACCGGTAGAGTCTTTCCATAAATGCCAGTTAAGGTTCCTGCGTGCCCTGCCTTATTTCTTCCTCTTCAAGCTGTGAGGTGGTATTTGCCAGCTTGTAAAAGGCGCGTTCTGCAGCCTTCCCTGTCTCGATCAGTTGTTCCGTAAATAACGCCTTGGCCTGAGCTGCCGCGCTCGCCCACTGCCCAGTGCCCACAAGATGGTCTTCCGATATTACCAAGCCCTCGGTGTCATGAGATATGGAGGGGTTCACCCAAAGCATTGGGAGAACCTCCACAATCTCCCTCCTCTATTCTCCCGCCCAGACTCTGAATTCCATGGGCCCTAAAAGGCTGGAGAAGAGAGCCCTCAGGTCCGCGGGCAACAGATCTCCCTGCGCAAGGACCGGGCGAAGGAGGCCCCGGAAATACTCAGATTCCCGGGAGTACTTCCTCTGGGCCTTGCACAGCTCCTTGATCTGGGCTTGGGCTATAGGTACCCATTGGGCCTGAGCACTCCCCTGCCCACCGAGGCAGTATGTAACCGTGGTGGCTTCCAATATAGGCGCCTGTCCCGGCTTCCGGTCATCCACCCCCGGAACACGAAGCGTGGGAACCGGAAGGGGGAGTGTGGGAACCGGACTTGGAGGAGGTTGAGGCGGGGCTTGGTCTCTGGGCAGGGCAACAGCAGGGGAGTGGCGACTCTGTTTTCTTTGCCTCCAAGGTGGAGTTAGGAGGCGGAGTGGAATAAGGAGGAGGAACCTGGGAGGGGTCAATAGAGGGTGGAGCTGTGGGCAGAGTTAGGGGAGGAGCTGAGGGAGGAACCAAGGGTGGGACCAGGGGTGGAGAAACAGAAGAGCGGGAGGGGTCAAGGGAGAGGAAAGGGTTGAACATAGAAAGAAAGGGATTCTGGGGAGAAGAAGGGGTAAGGGCGGGAAAAACCATGTGGTTGCCTCTATTTTGGGCTCCATGGGAGCCATCTTGGGTAACCTTAGCAAATCTTAAAACTTTGGGAGATAGAACTGGGGACTTGGGGAAAGGAACAGAGGGATCGGGAAAAGGGCTCTGAAGGGTCTGGCCAGGACCTTTCAGAGGAGGAGGCCGAGCCAGTCAAGAGGGAGCAAGGGAGAGATGGTCCCCTTGCTACTTGCTGGCCTTAAAAATCCCTTTTGAGGGCTCCTGCCTGGGGGAAGAGGGTAAGGAACGAGGGGTAAGGGCACGGCAACCAGGAGAACTGGGGAGCAAACTGGAACGGGATGGGCTTTTTCTCAATTCCCTGGGTGGGCGCAGTGCAGTTAGCACCTTGCCCGCCCAATATGCCACAGTGGATAGTTGTGTCTCCCCGGAATTAACTTCACTATCTAATTTTGCCACAACAGCTGCTCAAAACTGTGGCTCTTTTACAGTTTCTGGGGTAACTTCGGGAAAATGAGAAAAAGTCCATCTAACCAACAATTTCAACTCTTTCTTGGGGGCAGCAAACCCTCTCCCAAGTAACAAACTCTTTACAACATAATAAACTCCTTTTTGGGATTTGCTCAACCCTGCACCCATGGTTTTCCCAAGGAACCCTAAACAAGGTCACCTTAGGAGGAGCAAAATCCCGTGGTGGAAAACTCCACCCGCCTGAGGAAAACTAAAACTAAAACAACGAGACACACACCGCCAGCCCCTGCTCCCCCTGCTGTCCCCAAGTCTGGGGTTTCAACAAAGGGAAAGGAGGGATGTAGGGTGGTGGGATCTGGCCCCAAGTCTGGGTATACAAACCCCACAGGAAAGGAAAAACAAAAAACGAGAGGGGTGAGGACTGCCCCCAGAAGAAGAAAGACTGCCTGGGGATCAGCCCTTAAGGGAAAGAGGGGCGGGAGCGGTCCCCAGTGCAGGGCATGGACTCCCAGGGAAACTTAAAAAGACAGGGGGGAAGCCACCGAGTCTGGGGCTTACCTGGTCCAGCAGTAGTGCAAACAAAAACTCGGGCAGGTGGTCCCCATCGCCGAAGCCCTCCTGAGGTGCTGGGAGTTGCGGCATCGGGTCCCCTGGGAGCGCTACCCCTAGAATGGGGTCTGCTACTACCAAGGGTAGCTTGGCGGCCAAAAGAATTTTTAAATCTGGTCCATGGGATCCGGTGACCTGGCGTCCAGTTGTCCAGCTGTCCAGCCGGGCCCCACATTGGGTGCCAACCTGCGGCAAGGTGTACCTGGCCTGGGAGGTCAGTGTCTGGCTAGCAGAAGGTAGGCCAACACCCAGCTGCAATCCAATGTGAGCACCCCTCAGCGTCTGAGGGCCTCGGGCTGTGCTCGCCTGCGGACTGGTCTCACTGCCAACACGACGGGGAAATAAGGAGCCGGACTCTCGATGGGGTCAAGTCAGGTCTAACGTGAAGCCCAAGACGACAACCAGGGAGAGACCAGGAATGGAGGGTGGAACAAGGTTATAAAGGGGGTGGGTGTACACAGGAGGGGTTTACAGAGAACCAATAGGGAAGGGTGAAGGGATGAACTTAACATAACTGACATAAGGGAGAAGCCAATGGATACAAAGGAAGGGAAGGGCCCCGGGACCACAGCCAACCACAACCCCCAGAGAGAAGAAGATTCTGGAAACCTGAGAGGAGTGGGGGGTGATTGACTGGGCCCAGGGAGGAGAAAAAGTCTACATATAAGGAGATAAGGGGGAGGAGGAATTATATAACTTAACGGACAGTCAGTACAAGTGGCAGGAAAACTGGGAAGGGCAGAACCATTTACATAAAACGGGGGGAACAATACAGAAAATGGGGGAGTAATACAGTAAACTTAACAAACACACTACAACATGATGTGTCAAGAAGATGTCAACTACTTGAGAAGGTTCTATTCAGGGATATTTGTGTCTGTGATGCCAAAGTCTATAATTGAATTTGATCACTTATATTAAACAATGATGATAAAAAGAATCAATTTCATATGTCTATATCCTATTCTTATTAAAGCTTTTTAGAGATATAACTTTATCTTCCATTCCTTTTGCATTTGCTCTTTACGGATGGCTTCCATAAAATCAGAAGAAAGACATGTTAAAAAGTTACACATTTTGATAATCCTTATTCTTACTTTTGTTCTAGTTAGAATGGCCCTAGCAAAGTTCAGCAGTAATATAGACTTCAATCCATGCTCTTTCAAAACCTAGCAAAAAATAACAACATAGGAATAACCATATATAGTAAACAATGCAGTAACCTCGCATTGCTGAGTCAACAGACATGAAAAATTAAAGGGATTCTTTTTCTATCTTTTTGTTTTCTAGCAGTGCTTAAAAAAATGAATTAAATGGAATTTTCATACTCTTATAACATACTAGTACATATCCATAACAGTAACTGTCTCTTTTCCTGAATAAATTTTTCTAATTATCTAACCCTGGAATGGAGACTGATTTCTGGTCACAGAATTTAATCCAGCTAATCCTCTGCCTAGCTTCTGGTTTTTTTACAGTATACTATGAGAAAATGGAACCAAGTTTAGTGGAGATAGGAATTAATGTCTATAATTTTTTCAAAAGTTAAATCAGAGAAAGAGGTCTAGGCATGCAAAACCTATGTCTGTTTTGTTCTTGTCACTTCCTTTTCCTTCACCAATACACTTGCAATAATTTTATCACAAAATCTGCCAGAACTTAATTACCTTTGACACGTCTCTCCTTTGTAACTTTGGCTGATATATGTCAATGCCTTTAAAACCTACAAGGAATGAAGGAAGGCAGTCATGCACAGTGTGATCACAGAATATTTCTTGTTTAAGAAACTAGACTTAATACTTATTACATTTATTCTGGCCTTACATAACAATAGAAAAGCCTCATTTTAATTAGTCACAGTCCATTAAAGAAAAATTGTATGAAGAAAAGAAAATATGTTTCCAAGTAACAATATTCTCTAAGTATGTGCTCAAATCAGGGAGAAATTTACTAGTGTTTTTTTGACTCGGTTTGTACTTGTATCCCACCACTGACTGTAATGGAATTCTTTCAGATTCATAGTGAATCAGGAAAAACACGAATAGGTCTCTGAAGGTACAATATGTGTAGATTCCTGAAAGGAAGGAAGCAAATTCAGGGAGAAAAAAACCCTGTGATTAGATAACATTCATATCAAATTGAAACCAACCCCAAAAATGCAGCTGGCTAAGAGTAGGAAATTCGTCCATGCCTTGATTTCCTTCCTTGAAAGTAACAAGGTTCACAGGTCCAAAAGCCTGCATGTACAGCCCTGTGTGTGGAGCAAACTTTTCAAGTGGGAGAACAGGGGCACTCTGGGCACTCCACTATTGGAGATTTCCTAGGCTGAGGAAGAGATTCAATTAGTGAATTCAGAGTCAGGAAAGGAAAATAAAACAAAGTGCAAGAATTAAGACAAAAAAGAATGATCTTCTGGCAAGGCAACAAATGAAAATATTATTTAGAAAAAACAAAGAGTTGGACAGAGCTTGCATAAAATTTCATACTTCTGGGTGTAATTTTCACAGTGGAAACTAGCTGGTGTAGGACAAAAGTGACGTTAAGAAGCTTTTAAATATGTGATTATTATATAAGTAAGAGCTACTGAAGTCATAAAGAGGTTCTTTAGCCAGGTGAAGCCATGCATACACACATATACACACAAAAAAAGGAAAAAAAAATAGAAAAGGACAAGAATGTGGATGAGGGGGGATGTCTAACTTCTACAGTTTGGTGCAAATTCTCTAGATTTCCTCTTTCTGTCAAAACCACAGACCTTTCCACCTATTAACATATCAAATTTTTGCAGGAGTCAACACTGATACTGCAAGATTAACTTCCTCTCAATTATTTCTGTAGTTCTATCAGCAAATACCTCAACCTCTTGGAAAGAGAAAATTTTTCAGCTGTAGAGAATAAGAATACATTGTGAAAAGGAGTTATGCAGTCAATAATTGCAAATAACTATTTCAGATATTTACACCAAAATTTCAGGAATTCATTGATGTATTTTATCTCCATCTTCTTAAATTACTGTGTAGAGGTTCTGCATTACAGGCAGTTGAAGACATTCAAATGATTTAGACTGTACCATGGAACCAGGAGAAACTTGAAAGATAAACGTCTCTCTTTCCCAGGACTGTGTCATAGAAAGAAAATATACATGGGAAACCAAGAGCTATTGGTTATCTATTCTCAAACAGCTCTAGACAGAGGAGCAGTTTTGTCTCTGCACCGTTGAAGGACTAAGAGTGTCAATAAAAGGAGCCCTCCTTGAAAACTAATTACTGTCCTGGAATGAAATTGTCTCAGTTGGTCTCTATACAGAGTTTTCCATTCCTGGTGATATTCTGTCTTCATTACTTCTGACACAAGCAATCCTGATCTGAATAAAGAAAATACATGACATCTCTTGCCATCAGCAGCCATATGACATGACATTACATACTGTCTCATTTTTAAGACACTTATGAACATCAAAATTGAAAGTAACAAGAAATACACCATATCCTTGGAGAATCCATGTTAAGAACATCTGAAGAAAATTAAATTTCTGGCCACCTTAAGCTTTTGCAATATACCACAGGAGAAAAAGAGGCAAATATAATACAGTTCCGCTGATTCCTTTCAGGACAAAATGCTGCATCTTCATTATCACCCAGTACTTTAAAACAGTATAACATTTACCTAACACTTTCTGCAAAGTTATTGGCATTCTTTTTAGAATAGAGATGGACATGTCAAAGGTATTTCACAGGTCACACCACCTATCAAGAATTAACTCTCTTGTAGCCTTGCTGGTGTACTTACAGTAAAAAACTTATTGCAGAGAAGGTTTTGGATTATGGGCATTGTTTTTGAGTGTGTGCGTTAAGATGTATAACAGCTTCATCAAGTAGAGATCATCCATAATTTTCCCCTGCTTTCTTCAGCCAGGGATACCTGTGGGCTGACCAGCGAAGACTGATGCAAAGAAAGGCATCTCAGGGATATCTCAGCCTTCTCAGCGCCTTCTACTGCAAGTGTACATGTTCTGTTCAGTAGAATGCCCAGACACCAGGTGACACCAGCAGTTTGTGTACAGACGCGAACGAGATGGGGCTGCTGTGAAAAGCATCTTGAGCTATTTACTTTTCAGCATGAGTCTCATTACGTGCTTATGACAATAGAGCTATGTGAACAGCTCGCTATCCAAGAAGCAGGCCAAAAAACTTAATGTAACAACATCTCATATAGCCGTCTTAGCCAATTACACAAAGCAAAAGCATATTGGCAGTAATTCTATCCAGTCACCATAAGCACACGTAGCTTTCGTTAAAACAGTAATTGCTTATTCTCAAATACAATGCCCGTTTATAAGAGACAATGAATAGAATCCTATTCATAAACTTAACCTTCTTAATATCTGCTAGATAAACTTGTTGCAACTTAGAAAGCCAAACTACACAGCTCTATTGTTCTATTTCTCATGTCTTCTCTACAGCTTAGATATTTTTTCTGCTGTTTTAGCACTGTTCACAATTCCGCTGTGTCTGAGGCCTGTCTTTTTACCACCTTCCTAAAACCCTCTGATTTTATGGATTCCCACAATTCCCCCTCTCTGTTGACCCAAAAAGAAACCTTCATAACCGTGTCATTTATTACTTGCGTTTCATAGCCCTACTGTAATATTTTTTGCTTACTATCTGCTAAAGGCCTGTCCTTGCTGACACTAAGCATTGCTGTATTACAACACAACAACTTAATGCTGTGAAGGCCCAGTCAGTAGAAAGGGTATGAATCATGTCTGACAATAGTTACAAGTCATTGTTCAAAAATCTCTTGTCGATTCCAGGGTCTTAATTCAAAACCCTCCTCCCTTTCTATACCCTTATCTACCATCTCTGTGAGATTTCGAGCACTTTCTGTGATTCCACTTCCTAATTCTCTCTCTTGTATGACAAAAACTTCTTTGACCATTTTGTTCATCATTCGCTGCTTACACTGAAGTATACAGGGCATTACTATCAATATCACTACCAAAATGCCCAATACATAGAGACCTATCTTGCAAAGTTGCCTTAGCCAAGGAGCAAAGCTCCATTCTTGGAACAAATATCCAAACAGGACCCACCGTCTTCTTTAATTTGGGCTGTCAAATCTTTCAGCTTTTGTATGCTTTTGTGGATGGATTCAGAATGATCTGACAGGTTCATACAACACAATCCTTCAAATTCCTCGCAACCATGTCCTTGTGACAGTAAAAGAAAATCAATTGCTGCTCTGTTTTGAAGGGTAGTATGTTTAACACTATCAACATCAGTCAACATATCACCAATTGCAGAGGATGTGTCATTAACTTTTTTGCTCAGCCAGCATCCAACTCGATCTAATTGCTTCAATGCCATTGCTGAAGCCAGTTGAGGTAAAAACAAACCTGCTGAAACCCTTTTTGCAGCCTTCCAAGGCATGAAATCACTTCTATAGTTCTCATCATAAGGATGAGCAGATCTTCTTCTCCTTTGTTTCTTTTTCATAACTGCTTTGGCTGCGGGCGCAATTACAGTGAGCATCCCAATGCTACATGGGCCACCTTCAAGGTGTGCTGGAATGCCTTGCCAAGCCCTTTCTCCACAAATGAACCAATATCCCTTGGGCAATTGTCGTGGATATTGGTCAGCCTCAGAAAGCACATCCCAACTGTTTGAAAAATTACACCAAAAACTTAAATTTCTGTATGCAAAATAATGGGGAGTAACATTGTACTTTGGAGAGTCACCTTCTCACCAGCCACTAGCTGTGAAGGTAAAGCAAAAGTCCATTGTTAAAGAACCAAGGATTTCCGGTTCTTGGGGTTCAGATACTGCTCTGGGAAGTTTTTTGGCCCAAACGTTCCAATTCAATGCAGGATCGTTCCCATTGTCAGTTTCACCTGGCTTTCCATTGCATTGCTTTTTGACCAAAGGCAACTCTTTTACTGGCACACCAACCAGACAGGTTGAGAAAGGCTTTTCTGGTTCCAAATCAGACAAACATATAGTATCCGAGCCGGCAGCCTTGGCTAAGGTCACCCAAACATTTGTTTTCGGTTGTTCCACAGGCAAATCTGCACAACAAAAAACAATTAGAACCCACCAAAACCAACAGACAATTTGATTTTGCTCCATTCTGTTCGTGAGCTAAGTTTTGGCAAAATCCTCACATATATACCAATTTTAAAACTTTGCTTTTAGCCTTAAGATAAAATTTGACGTTGAAAATCCAACAGAGGGGATCTATAACTTAACAAAAACAAAACCACAAACTTTTGCCCAAAAATCAGCTCTACAAAACAAACACTTGACATACAATTGCCACACTTATAAATAACATTAGCACAAAATCAGAGTTTGCAGGTTCCACCGATGCACAACGAACGTCAGGCGTGACCCAGGATCCCTCTGCTGGGCTCACATCTGTGTACTTGCTTCCTCAGTTCTGTACTCTTCAACATGTTCTGGGGTGTGATATGGTTTGATGTTTTTGGCTGGAACCCACTTAATTCCTGCACCTGTAGAGACCCTTCTACTATTTGAATGTCTAACTCCCCAGCATTAGTTTTTTGGTTCAGCCAAGTTACGACTGATTTGTGACTTTTGCCAAAGCCATCAGTGAAGAGAGTTACTGCATTTAAAGGTTCTTCACTTAATTTAGGTTTCTCCCTAAAACTCAATTTTGCTTGCAATAATTTGTGAGCTGGGTAGTGAAAAGAACAAACACCTGGGAAGTCCAACAATGCCTACTATAAATCATCAGAATTTTGCATTGCCCAATTAAGATAATCTTTGGCAAATAGATAATTGCAAATTCTTGACCTGCTAAAGTTAGCAATCTGGTTCTGGCCTTAATTACAATTTGTGCTATCATTTCTAAAACTGTGAAAATAGTCTTTGGAAACCTGTAGGGAAGAAAAGTTCATTCTATTATCAACGAAGGATCTGTCTCAGAAGGGTCCCACTGGAAAATGAGACCACAAAGTTGCATTTTTTCTCCTAAAATTGCAAAAAAGAAAGGCTTTTCTGGAATACAGTGATGAGCTTGTCTTCTTTGAAGAGCTTCCCTGACCTTGTCGAGGGCTGCACGAGCTTCAGGTGTTAGGTTCTTGGAGAGGTGATGTTGCAGCTTCCTCTCAGTAAATCGAAAAGTGGACTTAGTTCATCATTGGTGATTCCCAAAACAGGTCTGACCCAATTGATTTCTCCCAAAAGTTGTTGTAAGTCTTGCAGATTGTTGACACTGGTCCAGAGCTGTATCTTCTGTGGTGTTATTGTCTCCTCAGTCATCTTCCAACCCAGATACCTTCAGGGTGGAACCTCTTGGATTTTTATTGCAGAAATTTCAAGTCCAGCATTTTGGATTTCAGCGACAACACTAGCATGGGTATTCCCACAACAAGCTATTAAATACTTCTGTTAATTCAGTGTACAAAGATATGTGAAAATACATCTTCAAGAATATTTAGGCCTCAACTGAAAATAATCTGAATGGATGTTAGATGATTCCCCAAAATATATCTTAGTTTATGAGATTAACATTTCACACTTGAGTGTTAACACTTATACTGCACTGCATGTTTAACTGATTCTTCCAAACTTTCCCCATCTTCCTTTCAAAAATAATAAATTTTCCATCACTTTAAAGTAACTAATGACTTGAATTTCTAAAATGGTTTGAGCACAGAAAATTCTGTTTATCTGACAATATCTAACAATCTGCTTTGCCATATTTCCAGTTTGTATCTGTAGACATAATTTAGATAGCTGCCATTGCTATCTAAACTAAAATGAACTCCAAGTTTTTTGATGTTCATCCATTAATAAGGACTGGTTTTAAAGACAATGTCCTTGAAAGTGGATGCTTTCCCAGTGTGCCAAGCTACTCATCTGTCTAATTTCCTTGGTAAGTGAATTCCTTGGATGTTTTCTTATGTAGGATTGTAAGGGTATATCATGTTGTACAGAAAGTGAATGCTGCCAAATATAGCCTGACCCTGCCCTGAGAGACTACATTCTAAACACACTTCAGATACCTCACAGCACAGCTCAAGTAAATATGGCTTTGGATACATACGAGTCAGAAATAATTTCTCCTTTTGCCTTCAACCTATGTAGGGTACCAGATATGCTATTTGTTTCAGTACCCAGAAGAAAAGAAGTGATGATGAATGTAAAACACAAATGTCATTATTATCTTTCTATATTAAAAAATATCTCTGTATTCTCAAACACGTATAAGAATACGTGTTTGAATAAGAAGAATCCTTTGCTAGACTTCTGTTGAAACATCTCTCCTAAAGCTCTGAATATTTTGCATTATCAGCTTGTGTTTAATATACTAATTTATCAGTTTAAGTACTGAATAGACCCAAAGAATTTTACTTAAGATGTTAGCTTCACATTTTCATGAAAGTAATTTCCTTATTTCCTCTTCATTACTCTGAGCTTCTTAAAATCCACAGGCACAAAAGCCTTTTCTCTCATATGTTGAAACATGGGGAAGCAGACCACTCCGCATTTTGGTTTTAACCACTGAAAGACAAAAGGAAAGAAATTATATAAACTGTCATTGGCTTGCTAAGTAGTGACAATCTCTAAGCAAATCGTAGAATCACAGAATCATAGAAACATAGAGCCATGCAATAACTTGCATTGGAAGGGATCTTAAATATGACCTGGTTCCAGCTTCCATGTGATGGGCAAGGACGCCTTCCACCAGACCAGGTTGCTCAGAGCCCCATCCAACTTTGCCTTGAACACTGCCAGGAATGGGGCAATCACAGATTCCTTGGACAACCTGTGCCTTGACATGCCTTACCATGCTCATGGCAAAGAATTTCTTCCTAAAATCTAAATATAAAATATAATCCCACCCTTCTCCAGTATGAAGTCATGCCCCCTTTTCCTGTCCCTATATGACATTGCCAGAAGTCTTTGTCCATGTCCTAGGCTGACTATATGATGCTTTTATCCTCAATCGTCTTGTTCTGTTTATGCTGAATGTGATAAATAAGTACGATTCGTGCTAATGAAAATTGAAACAGTAATTAGTATTGATACAGTAATTAATATTTGAGAATAATAAATAGTTAAAAAGTTGTAATGCCAAAGAAGAGAGAGGAGAGGCTCCACCCCCCCTTCCCAGATGTTTTCAAAGACCACAAGAAAGAAGCTGAAGAAACAGTTACTAAAAATGACCAAGAACCCAGTTAGGTCCCAGAAAATGCTAATTATAATAGATTTATTGCCTTGATATATAGATGCAGTGATACGTTACTCTTAGCTTACATTGTACTAGCTTAGTGCGCATGTGTAACCCAAAAGTGAATTAAAAGACAACAAAGAAGACTACAGGGCCTTCATCAGTGACGACCCCCAAAGACTTGTGCCACCACCAAACCGAGTAGTAGCGCATGCATAATAAAAGTAGTAATGAGAGCGGAGACAGAAAAGTGATGAACTGAAAATAGGAGGAGATGGTATTGACACATGGCATATAAGGAGTGACTTTCACTTAGCAAGACTATACGTGAAGTAGCAAGAGTCAAGAACTCTGCCCTCCATACCCCGCAGTTGTTTTTGCTTATGCGCTATTATTTGAACCAAATTATCCCTTATTTATATATTTTCTAAACTATTCAATTAAAATTGCTGCTACCTTAAATATTATCTAGGGTTTTTTTGATAAAATAATTAAGCAAACATAAGACTGAATAATAAGTTTTCCACCTTTAAGACTTGTTACAGAGACTGAAGGGGGGAGAGAAAAGGCATGCAGTTTGTTTTCAGACACTACACTCACTCCTTCACATTCTGGCTCCTGGATTGTGTTATCTGTGGATTGACAGGCAGTGGGACAGAGCTCTCCTTTGCTTTTAGTTAGTTTAGCTAGCTGAGGCAAAGAAGTTCCCTGGACTGTGGGGGTTTTTTTCCCTTTTCTTTAGACCTGTTTAAACCTGCTCTGGACTGTACAGCCAGCAGAGCACTGGCAGCTGCACCTGCGGCCCACCAGGCCGGGCCTGGGCCGTGGTGTTTTCAGCACCTGAGGGACTGACCAGAAACTGAGTGAGCTGAACTGCAGCCCATGGAGGGATTTTCTCAGTTTGTCATCTCTTTGGGAGCAGCAAGGGGTTTTATTGTTTAATATTGTTTAGGTTTTATTGTTTAATAAACAGGTTTTTTCCACTTTTCTCTAAGGAGTTATTTTCTCCCAGACCTGTTGGGGGGAGGGGGCAATTGAATCTGCTCTCCTAGAGGAGCCCCTCTGGGAGGCTGTCTCCAAAATTTGCCCTGAACCAGGACAGTCCAGTCTTCCTGTAGAGACTCCTTAGGTAGTGCTCTAATGTCTTCCTTTAGCCTTCTTTTCTTCAGGCTGAACAACTGCAACTGTCTAAGCCTGTCTTCTGAGGAGAGCTGCTCCAGCTCTTGAATCATCTTCCTGCCCTCTGTTTAACAGGTTGAAGTCTTCCTTATGTAGGGGACCCCAGAGCTGATGCAGCCCTGCAGGTGGGCTCTCAGCAGAGCAGAGCAGAGGGGCAGAATCCCCTCCCTGGCCCTGCTGCCCACACTGCTCTGGATGCAGCCCAGGACACGTTTGGCTCTCTGGGCTGGGAGTGCCCATGGCTGGGTCATGTCCAGCCTCTCATCCACCTGCACCCCCAAATCCTTCTCAGCAGGGCTGCTCTCCATTATTCACCTTCCAGCCTGCATTTGTGCTTGGGATTGCCCTGACATGACTGATATGCCAAGACAGAAGATTCATCTTAAATGCATCTTAAATGCCTGCCCAGTACTGAATTATGTTAACAAGGAATGTAAGAAAACCCATTTGCCTCTACCCTGTAGATAACTGTTACTTTTAAAGTGATAAAAAACAAATGGAAAAACCAACTCCCCAAAATTTTAGCTTGTAAGTTCTGATATATTCCTGTTGGCATTTTTTCCCAAACATTCCATATACACTGGGACAGGAGATGGAGAGTGAATGAATAGTTATTTGTCATGCAAATCAGTTTTGTTAAAGGCATTACAAATACTAGATGTGGGTTTTCTAATTTTGTTATGACTCAGCTGTGTGAAAGAAATGAGCCTGTGTTCTGGTGCTGCATACCTTTCCAGAAAAATGGTTAAAAAACATTTCACAAGGAACATACATGACAACTTTCTATGTTTTGTATGCTGAACTTTTTATGTTTTCTATGCTGTTCTCTGAGTTCACATAGTAAACTTTACCTCTTTCATTTTGCATATTAGTGTGAATAATATATTGCTTATGATAGAGGTCATTACTTACAATTTATTGCTTAAAAACTTGTATTTACATAGTAATGTATGATACTTCTTTTATTTTAAAATTACTTACTACAGATGTCATCAAAATGAATGACATCCAATTTTAAACCAAAAAGTTGATTCCATTTATGAGAACAGTACCATATTTGAATAGCAGAATATACCATGTTGATCAGTATTTTTAGAGTATATAATTTTATTTTCAATCTGTGAATACTCTGCACCTGTAAGATTTGATATCTACAGTCCAGACCCTCTTTTTATCCTCTTTGCCTCTACTACCTTAGATATTAAAAGAAAAAAATGGTAAATGCTGCTAAAAATGAAATGAAATTTTATGAAATGCATTTCATAAAAATGAAAATGCCAAACAAATGCCTTCTAAAGAATTCTGCAGGACAGTTGGCTGTGTTTCATGGTTCATTTATTACTTATCAGTGATTCAATTTTGCTTTAAGAATGAGAAGATGCCATCATAGAACTTTTCAACTGAGAGCTGTGGTAGTAGTAAAATAGAAAAATCCACAGCCTTCTAATAAATACGGTTTACACAACCTGCCCAAGATAGAACTTTTTTTTGATAGAAAGGTGGGAGCCGTGGCCAGAGAGCCGTGCTGCCCTTCAGAAGGGCCTTGATAGAGTGGAGAGAGGGGCACAGAAGAACTGCCTGGAATTCAGCAAAGGCAAATGCAGGGTCCTGCACCTGGGGAGGAAGAACCCCGGGCACCAGCACAGGCTGGGAGCTGATCTGCTGGGAAGCAGCTCTGAGGAGAAGGGCCTGGGGTTCCTGGTGGACCGCAAGCTGTCCGTGAGCCAGCAGTGTGTCCTGGTGGCCGGGAAGGGCAATGGTGTCCTGGGGTGCATTGGGAAGAGCAGTGCCAGCAGGGTGAGGGAGGTGATCCTGCCCCTCTACTCAGCCCCGGGGAGGCACAACTGGAGCGCTGTGTCCAGTTCTGGCTCCTCAGGACCAGAGAGACACAGAGCTGCTGGAGCTGGTCCAGTGGAGGTGACAAAGATGATGGGGGGGACAGGAACATCTCTCCTGGGAGGAAAGGCTGAGGGAGCTGGGCCTGCTCAGCCTCGAGCAGAGATGGCTGAGAGGGGACCTCATCAGTGTCTGAAGGAAGAGTGTCAAGAGGATGGAGCCAGGCTCGGCTTGGTATTGCCAATGGAAATTGGGAAAAAGCTAGTTTAGCTAGTCTGGCTCTTGATTTTTATCCTTCACCATGAAGAAGCTTGGAACTGATCCTGTTTAAAGGGCTGGAGTGATGCCTAATGTATGTCTTCATGAGAACTGAAACTTTTAAGGGATCAAAGAGAATAAGCATGAGTAACTTAATCACACAAAGTGTAGAACAGAAAGTAACAGATGACTTCTCAAGATAACCAACAAATATGTAACAATTTCCACACATCAAAAGTGGAACTTTGGCATGGAACAGAAGAAGGCAAACTTTCCACCCATTCCTATGCGAATAACCTATCACTGGAATATTTTACCAGGAGCAGAAATGAATTTACTATTATAGCAACTCTCATTTTATTTTTAATTGGAGCATAGCTTTTAGAAAAACAGACAAGCTGGGATGAAACGAAGTCCTATGGTCTGTGTTGTACAGGAAATTAGACCAGAAATTTGCAGCAACATCTCTCTAGTCCTTATGTTAAATTATAATGCATTTTTGTGCCAGCAATCTTGGGGCTTATTGACATGGTATAACAAAAGAATTGCTGTCAGCTTTTGAGAGACTTCTAAGAAATGTTATCGCTTGAAATTCAGAGTAATGTGTGCTACGTTCCATTTATTTAATTTGATTTGTTGCTAACAGGAACATAGAGCAGAAGCCAGCTGAGCAGGGAAATTGCATGCATATATCCAGCATCAAAGCGTGGTGGTAAGAACACCAAGGTTACGGGTTCCATGCCTGTACAGGCCATTCACTGCAGAATTGGACTAAATGATCCTGGTGAGTTCCTTCCAACTCACAATATTTTGAAATTTATGAAAAGGAAATAAACATGAATTTAACAGAGGACAACTGGGAATAAAATACTAACTCATACAATACTAAGTTTTACTTAAAGAGTTCCTACTCCACTTTCCAGCTCACTATTTGTCCCTGTTCCATTTGAACTTCCTATGGCTTTATATTTTGGTTTCTGATCCCTTATCCCAAATAGGTTTTTTTGCACAAGAATGCTGTAATGTACCCTGTGGTCAAAGGAGGTATAATTGAAAAATCCCTTAGTTCCTCTACTGTGACTTTGGGGGAAAAAAGAAAATAAAGAATGCTGTCACTCTAGTCTTTCTACTAATAATCAATTTTATTTTTCTACAAGTAAAGCAGAAAGAAGCTCTTAACTTTCAGTTTTCTTTTTGCTACACCACAGCATCTGTAGCCCTTAATTACCTAGGTTCTGCTCATCAGACAAAAATTATCCCTTTAAGTAGAAGGAAAAGAAATGAAAGAAAGCAAGGGAAAAGCCTGGTGTTTTGGCAAATCTCTGTAAAGTCTCTTTCAGACTAACGAACTCAATGCTAGATATTCCTAGCTTTGCTGTGCTCTTAAATAACACAGGCCTCATGATCTCATGGCTCACAGCTATGAAGAAGGTCAGGACTCCAGCTACCAAAAAGACCTCTCAGATATCTGCTCAAAAACTCACTAAAGCTGTAGATCTCCTATGGGCGTTTTTTCCCACTGTCTACCCCCCAGACTACATCTTCCCACACTGCCCCAGGGACTGTGCCCTCTCTGTGGTCTGTCTATCACCATCCCTCTAGGGATCACTGAGCTACAGAATGGTTGAGGTTGGAAGAGATCTGTGGAGGTCACCCAGACTAAGGAAGCTCACTTTCTTTTCTTTTGTTCCATTAGCAATCAATTGCTTTTCCCATAAATGTGTGGGGTGGTTTTGTTTTTTGTCTTCTTGTGGTTTTGTGTTTTTTACAGTTTTTGTCTTTTGTTGTTGTTGTTGTTTTTGGGGGGGGGGGTTGTTTGTTTTTTTTTTGTTGTTGTTGTTTTGGTTTGATTTGGGTTTTTCTCTTTTCTTTATTTTTTTTCCAGAGCAAAGCTTGAACTCATGGTAGTGCAAATGGTTTGAGCACATAAGTGAAGTGCTGAAGTACCTCAGACAGTGGTGGGCCAGTACAAGTGTTTATGTGGAGTTCTGACGGGATGGCTGCCCTCTAGCACATGTGGCAGAAGGCTTGGAAGATGGTCAGGGTGTTTACACTGCCACAATGCGAATGAATAAGTAGCGTGAGTGTGAGGTTTGCATCTGTTCTCTACCACTAATAATGCCATAATGGTTAATATTACGTGAGCTCCTCTCCCAAGAAAGTCTTGACAATGCAGTTCTTTCTTTGGACACTTACACTTATATTTCTGTTTTAAAACAGTGCTTGTCAATATCCAAGAAATTTCACACAAGGTGTCTTAGGGAACCTATTCAGAAACTTGCAAATTACAAAAATTCTCTAAGACATTAAAATTTTCAGATTTGCTTGCTATTTTTTTCAACAACTAAGCAATAGAAGAATAAAAGAAGAAAAAGCAGCAGCACAAACCCATAAAAAACAGAGCAGGAGAGAAACATACCAGCAATAAAACATACAATTACTCTGCTTTTTACTGTAATGCCTATCATTAATTCTCAGAAATTTCTGTGTAAATTAATACTGACTTCCTTCAGAATAATATATCTGCCACTCAGATATACTTATGTTCCAAGACAGCGAATAAAATTGAGAGAGGAATTCAGAGGGACAGACCTGTTTATTAAAGAAACAAAATAACCAAGTGGAATAAAAACCCAGCAAAATTATTTTAATTACCAAGTAAAATGAATTTTCTTCTAAATTTCTAGTATAAAGCTAGAAGTTTTGTTTGACCAAACCTGTTCAAAGTAGTACATTACAGAGACAAAATCTGACCTGAAGTCAGTTCCTGAAAGCCTGTGTTATTACAGCTTTTCACATCCTCTTTGAAGGCCAGGTTGGAGGGGGCCCTGGGCACCTGCTACAGGGGGTGGCAGGGAGGCAACTCCATGACATGGAGGGTGGAACTGGATGCTAGACTTTAAGGCAGATTCCAACCCAAGCTATTGTGTGATTCTATGGTTTTATGATGTGATCTTTTTCCTCTTTGATGTGAATTGCCTATCTTTAGTTTATTCTGTTTCTTCAATTAAATCTCTTGTACATGCTCGTCTAGGGGCAAATTAGAGTACTTTTCCCATCCATTTTAAAATAGCATTATATAAATACGTGAAAACTGTAAGATATACTCTTTAATGTCACAATATACTAATTTAATGTTGTTTGTATAACATACTATTTCTTTTTACTTCTAAGAAATACAGTTTTTCACGGTACAACATGAATTGAAAAAATTAATTCAGGATTTCTTCACTGTATTTTGCATCCAGATAGAATGTGTTCTATCTGGAAATATCAGTGCAAATTATCAGTAAAAGTGTTAAGAATCAAGAGACAGAAGGGAAGGTCTTTTGTTTAAAGCATACAAAATTTTGTTGAAGCTTCTTTTTCCTGTGATGAGGTGCTACTCTCAGCTCTGCAGGTTTTTCCCCTACAGGTCTACTACACATTCTCCTCAAAGCCAATATTCACCAGTGAGTGCTACCAATACAATTTGATGAAGCACAGTGAATAAGGTTTGCACATCAAATTCTGTCTTTCCTTACTCTATTCTTGCTTACTTACTCTATTCTTGCTGATCTATAGATGACTTGATAAACACTGCTGTAAATGTCAAAGCCATTGAAATCCTTTTTTTTTTTTGCAAGCAAACAGGGTCTTTGTAGACTCTACTTGACAGCTACTGACCACAGCACCTACTCAGAGCCCTTGCAAATAGCACCATGATCACTGCTAGAGTAGAGGGACTTCCTTTCTGTGTTGGCAGTGTGGCCTCTAGGCAGCAAGCAGGCATGTCTTCATGCCTCTGAATTAATCTCCCAGTCAAACAAGATGTGGAAATGACTTGCAAAAAAATCCCCAAACAAACAAACAAGAACCAAACAAAAACAAACTAACAAAAATCCGCACAAAGATACCCCATCACAAACAAAACCCAAAGCAAACTAAACAAACAAAAAAACTCCAAATGAAGCAAAAAAAACCCCACAAAATGCAAAGAGAAATTCAGTGTGAGAGTTTCACTTTTTTGCCCTGCAAAATATTCTGCATCCTTCCAAGACAGATGCTCAGATTTGCTGACCAACATCAATATAATGGCCTTTAGAGTCTCTTCACACGTTGTATGAATATCTAAATCAAATACACGAAAAGAATGGTGTACATCATGTTTCAATACACATACAGGAGTGGAAAACCATGGCATTCGATAGGAAATAGACTAACACTAAAAACACTTTCTGAATTTTTTCTGAACACTGTCTGAATTTGCCAGATTTTTTTTTCTTCGTTGTGGAAAATACACTTCAGACAATAATTTTGTTGGCAGATCATAAATCCATAAAATGTGTCACAGGCTCTAGCACTAAGGAAAGAGCAGGCCTAGAGGAGCTTTCCAGCTGGTTCTCTTTCTGAAGTGGCCTTTTCATTTTTAACATGACACCAGATGCTGATATAAATGATTTTGGCTGAGTTGCTACTAATTGGTCTTTTCATATGCAATTAATTTCTTTGTTTCTTATTCACAAAGGGATTTAATTGCTGTAAAATAGAAATTTGCCAATTTTCCTTTAGAGAAATGCCCATTAAACTTTTCATTAAAACAAAATCCTCAGATCTTCCATTGGAAGGAGTTGTTCACATATTACTGTAAATATCTGTAAAATAGTATGTTTCTCTTCTAAGAAAAAAGATTTTTCAACTGTACATATTCACTCATTTCTATCTTAAAGCTGAAGTATGCAAGCAAGACTGTGCAAGAAAACCTAATGACCTGGAAAAAGTTGTCAGTGATAGCAGTGATAGCAGTCACATTGCTTTCACACAGAGAGCATGTGTTTCATACAGCCAATTGTGTACAGGTATTAAAACTCTCCAGCTGCAACACACATTTACAAGTATCTTCCTCTCAGGACTGATTCAATCTCTGATTCCTCATGCTAAATCTAAAAGCACGGATTTTTGTCTTTTGTTGTTTTAAACTTTATTTTCTTAGAGTCTTTGATGAATCATTTTTAAATTATATTTTGAAATTTTTTCTTGCCTTCTGATTAGATTTTTTTTTTCTTATTCTGCTGAGAGATGTACTCTGGTTGATTTTGTTGTGACTACTACAGATGTGAATTTGCCAGATTGTACCCAGGCAACAGAACCAGGGGCATATGCTTCCATCCAGATTCTGATGCAGAAGCATCAAGTTCTGATAGAGAAGTTGGGTGAAAAAATATATTCAGCCACAGCTGTCTCTGTACAGTGTCTTTATTTTAGTCTCTATAGCAAAGCTTTGACACTTTAAATCTCCTCAAGCCACAGCTCAGAGAATAATTGGACTCTGCTCCATCTTCTGCACCCTTAGGAGACTTGTTTTTCAAGCTTCCCTTTGCCAATAAATAATTCTTGTGCAGCAACAAAGGCAGCAACACAATTATTCACTTACTACAAAGGAAGGAGCATGGGGAAGAGAAAGGATATTTGGTCTGCAGTACATTGAAGTCTGTTCTGAAAAGCCAGAAAATATTCACCACTTGTACATATCCTTCTAATGTGAACCGTTACATGCAATCCTCCACTTCCAAGTACAGCGCTAATTCTGGTATCCTCACTTACAAGCTCTGCATCATTAATGATTTTTTCCATGACTACTGTCCTCCTTTTTCATTATCAGATCACATCTTCTCTATATGTACTATTTACGCCACTAATAACATGGCAAAGTAAGAGTAGAACAATTTGCAGTAAATCCACTGCTGGCTGAAGGGCTTCCTCCCAGTCATTCCTAATGCAGTAAACCCAAGCCTTGGGTTACTATGTGCTGTGTGCGTGTGTAACTTTGTGTGTTATGTTAAATGCTACATAGAAATAGCAACTATAAAGTCAGAACATTTTAGATGAAAGGCCATATAAAGTGAAAAATATATATCTATATCCAGGAGATATAGATACGACATTTTGTGGAGAAAGGCTAACAAAGTATCAGCTCTGGGGGGTACCTCAGAGCTGATTTTGGTAGATTTATGGGTGTACCTCTGCTCAAATATTTGTATTTATGAATACATAGGTGATATTGACCAGGAAAAAAAACCCCATTTTTCGCCCATTGCCTCAGTATTCACCAATATTTACTTTTCTTAAAAACAGCCCAGTCTAAAGTATGGGTGCCCCTCATAGTATTTTTTGAGAAAATATGCTCCTTCTAAAAAAGGAACCTACCTCAAAGATATGGACATGTAAGAAATTAAAAATCATCACTATCACAAAGGCAACTCAGTTTAGAGACTCAAGTAAGCCAGTTCAGCTGAAACTTTCTTCAAAATCCTATATATACACACAGTCTTTCTACCATTCTGTGAAAAACTGTAGAAGTATGCACTTTTTAAGACCTACTTTTTCCTCCTTTCTGCTCTTCCCCTTGTGATATTGTTCCAGTTACAGTTTTTTAATGTTATTTTTTCCCAGAAGCATCCAAAAGTCTGTTATAATTAGTTGAAATAACTCGAAGGGTTAACTCTGTTTCTGGTAAGCTAAACCGTCTCCCCTAGTGCAAAAGAACCAAAGCAAAATGAAAATGTATGTAACATAATATTTTACTTAAAGATCGGTAAAAAAGCCCAAAGAACAAAAAAAACTCCAGAAAATAAAGCAAAATAGGCCTATCCCTTGAACAAAATAACATGAAGATGACACAAAACTTGGAATTAATTCGTAAGTGAGGAGGGAAACTCTAACATTTTTGGTAGCTCTGATATTTTATAAGGCAGAGAAATACCTACAGGTTTCTAACCAACAGTCACATGTTTTGAAGAACAAATTAATTCAGCAATTCCACTAGAAAACAAGTAAATGGGTATTTGGAACTTAGATGCTAAGAAAACAAGAAAACTCCTGTTACTATTGCTTTTGCGTCTGGGTGTATCCAGAAACTATTTAGGAAGGAGGACTACTAGAAGCCCATTACTCTGAATTTACCAAAGAAGAAGTAAAAAGCAACTCTAAACCCAGCCTGTCATATTTATTTACATTCAGTGGAGTAATGCAAACAGTGACGCAAACAACCTCTCCAGTATTGGCAGCAATAAGATGAAATAGATCCCAGTACTCAGTCTTGTCAACAACGCGGCATAGTACAGAAACTTGAAGTCTTTAAAGTAAAAGGAAATGGTCCGTGTATTTACAAAACTGTACAGACTCCTACAGGTCTCTTAATAATAATTACTAACTAGTATTATGTCTTATAAACACACAATTTTACTATGACATGCCAGAAAAGAACTTCTTCATTTGAAGCAGTGGCATTACTGGAAACAGTGTCTTTAAGAGTCTGGTAATTTTTAAATACAATAAAGCATTCTGGTGAACAGGACCATTAAAAAAAAAAAAACAACAAAACCCTAACCAAAACGAAATCAACATAAAATCAGCAAAAAAAGACTCCCAACACATCCTTAACAAGTCCCGCATATTCTAATACCAACAAACATATCCCAGCTGGGCACGTGAGTATTGCTTGTGTGGCAGGGAAGGTTGCCATTTAAGAAGTGGAAAATTTCCTTCCTGACTTCCATGTAGAGTCCTATTAACTCACTGCATGGCATTTTATACTTGGTCATGTAAAGCAGCAAACAAACTTAAGCCCCCAAAGTGGATACTGAATCACTTTGCTCTGGAAGGAGACCAATGTTCTCTCTCAAAATAAGAGCTTATAAAACAAAAAAAGAACAAGAAAAGCTATGCCCTTCCTGGAAGGAAGCGGAAGATCTGGTGTTGTGTGCCCAAGTCTCTAAGGATATGGTGCTACATGCTACATTTTGTGACTGAATGAACACAACTTCTTCTCGTGCTTTGAAAAGAGCCTCTCCTCTGCTGACTTTTTGCTTTTATTGCAATTTGAGAAGCTTTCTCCTTTCTCTTATTTATAACCATCCAGCAGCACTAAATTTTCTGAAGTGAAGAATTTCAGGTTTCTACCTTCAACCTCTTTGTGGAGATCAGCTAAAATCACACAAAAGGTCCAAAGACAGATACAATTAGTCTGTTTACATGAGTCTCATTTCCTTGGAAAATCAATTTGAGACCTCTGTTTAGGAGTGCCTAGACCCATACTTTGTGCATTGGCCAATAACTAAATGTTTATTATGAAGCAGGGTATAATATATTTTGGAATGCTTTGAATTAGAGTCTCTATAAAACAAACTTCTAAAATACATCTAGACTGTCCATAAATTCCATCCCTTTATCACCTGAATTAGTGCCAGCCCAATGAAAATCACTTTTAAAAGTATTGTGTCTTTTAGCTAAATTTAATTGCAAGTAAAAATGCTTTTAAAAGCACAAAATAGAATTGTTATGATCAGATTACTTTTAAAATAAAGCATGTGCTATAAGAAATGGTTTCTCTCCTAAGGTTTAAAATAATGAAGAGAAGAAATGACTGTGTTATATAATTTTCCAAAACTTCAAATGCCTACATGCAAGGAAATCAACCAATGCCTCTTTGCTGTGTTTTCCATTCATCCACACTACATGGGTTCCCTTTGTACTTCCCAAATTTGATCTTGCTATACTTGTCTTTTTTGCATTCCCCTTTTCTGACATAAGCTGTTTACCTATCCCATAATATTAATTTGGCATTACAGTACTTTCTTAAAAGAAAAAAAATTAGCCCTGCTGTCACAGTCATGCTGGCGCAACTTTGCAAGACTGAAGGACACTAGATTATCATTTACTGAAAGTCAGAAAAATTTTGGAGAAATACATTTTTCACAGTATTCTGTTTTACTCCCTAGGAAAAAAAGAATTGTTCAGACTGCTGAAAAGAATTGTTAATTGCAGACATATGCCCTGTCATTTCCCACGTGCATTTATAAACCAAACCAACCCACAACAACAGGGCTGAATTCCTTTTCTATGATCCCCATCCTAGACAGTTATATAAAAACCTCTTCATAGCTGGCTAAATGTACACATTTAGAATTTTAGATTTCTTTTCTTCAGCACAAGTAAATTGAAATTTCTAATGTCACCTAAAGTGGAGAGGGGAAAGAGTGATTTTCCTGCAATATAGGCTATATTTTAGTTTGGAAGATGAGGGAAAAGTTTTGTTGAACTAGTATTTTAAAATCTCTGTTGCATCCCTAGTATCTTTATATGAGTAGCAACAGCAAAAACTAATGTAATTCAACAAGCTATGACTGGCTGGCAGAAACAAACACCCAAGAATATATCTGAAAATGATCCTTTTAAGATTGACATATACAAGCAGAATGGTATAGTTTCACTTCCTCCATCATCAACTGATTTTTTTGTCTACGATGTTTGAAATTTAATTTCCTACAATTTGACTTTGATAAAAAAATCCAGTACAGTGAGAAAGGGCTTTCACTATTTCACTTGTCAATGACTTGCTGTCAAATGATTTTTCATTTCTCTGTGCCTCACTTTTACAGTTCATCTTTCATTTACTTATATTAGTAGTCACAGTTACTCAAGCACTGTTTCTCAAAGAAGCCATTAACTTTCAACTTGCTTTTTAGAAATCTGTGTTCTCACAAGAAGTGTTTGTAAAAGTAGTTAATACAAGCTGTCACACAAAAGCACTATCCTCAGATTCTAAATTATGTTGTACTGTAAAGGGCTATTCAACCAACACTCAATTTACCAATTCCTATTCTATGGTGCTCAAAAAATGTAGAATATATAGAATATTAATAAAAATTCCTCCACCAAACCCCCTCAATGAGTTCACGTCTAGCAGGAAATTTTGGAGTGGTTATAACAAGAAAACAAACAGACAATCAAATGCAAACAAACAAAAAAAAAAAAAAAGGAGGAAAATCCCCAAATAGCCCTTCCAGAACTGTAGAGTTTAGAGGGTAGTATAATCATGCCTTATATTATTTATGAACTGTAGAATTCCTAAACATCTGCAGGATTTTCACTTAAAATGTACCCAAAACATGCTATGACACCTTTTAATTTCAAGTTGAGGTCTAGAAAAAATATCCCAAAGAACACACAACCTGAAATTAAATAAAAATTGCTTCCTCAGTTAAAGGTCAAGCATGACTATAGTACATAACTACTTCATCCAAGAAACAACCCTCTTACCCTCTCATTTCAGCATCTATTGTGGAAAATAAATAACTACAGCTGAAAACAGCAATAAGAAACCTCATTCAATACCTTCTGTAAATTGCTTTTATTTCTGAAGGTTAACAAGTCCTTTTGATATTCTACCCATACAGGAGTTACAGATTTTCAGATATATTACACTCACAAAGAGACAGAGCATAGAACAATCTGTTCTCTGCTACAAAAGCTCTAAAGGCAGATATTCAGCAGCCAGAGAATTCATGGGCGCTGACTTGGTTAAAGCACAAAGCTGAATACAAGAAAAATAAAAATGCAAACAGATAAACAAAATTGATAAAGTGCCATAGGAAAACAAATACTTCAGAGAAAACAAGTCATGCCATGGAAAAGGCAGGCACGGTGTAAAGTGGGGGACCACGCATGGTGATTTCTTCCTTGTCACATTATGACAGCAGAATCACAATTGCTCTGTTCATTACTGTTGTTGACAACTGTTTTTCATTATAGGCCTAAGATCCATTAATGTGCGACAATTACAAGGCTAACAGTACTTTGCATTATATTCAGTACCTAATGAAAGATCAAAATGCAGTAGTCTTCTGCAAAGTGGTTGGAGTGATGCCTGGATATTTTCATGTTGTCTCTCAGGGGTTTCTCTGTGTGTAAGCAAAAGGGATTTTGCTTTCTCCATGTCACTGAAGCTGGCCTTGCCAAACTCTTCTTATCACTTAGTGCTTCGCTGCCTCTGATAAAGAGCCAGAACACTACATTTTGCTTCTCTCCAACAAGCGTAAAATAGCATTATAATCTCCAGAATCAGAAGACACTGCCAGCACAGCTATCATCAAGAACAACATTTTGGCAGAATAATGTGTTATGGAAATGCATCCAGCTCAGTTCTCAGTGCTCAGAATAAGAAAAACTTTGTTGTTTATTAAGTCTTCATATATTTTTTTTAATGAGAAGAAGAAAACCCAAATCCAAACATGAAATTCAGTAAGAGAGAGTGCAAAATAGACTCCCTCAAATAGATTCTGATGGTCATAACTTTTCATCAAAGTATACACGTCTGAATCAAGATGAAGTATATTCTCAATCATATTAGCTGCTTCTGTAGCTGTTGCCTTCTTGAGGACCCAAAGGTGTTTTACAAATTATTAACTAACCCTCAAAATAGTTTCTTATGTGAAAGAATAATCCTAGTTCCTCCAGTCTATGAAGTCCAAAATTCGTTTTTGTTGACACCATGTGTTCTTCTGTGACAAAAAATAAAATAATTTTAATTTACCAGTTTTTTGTGCTTCTTCTCTATAATCCTAATGATAAAAAAGAACATAAACCAATGTAAATAATGAGAAGTCTGATAATTATTTTTGTATTCATATCAGTCATATGCAATCATATTTTTTGAATGAAAAGTAAGCTATCGACTGTATTTTGTTCATATAGTGCTTCAGTGAATAAATTCATAAATTCTACAGATTTTTTTTTTCTGTCTTGATTCTCCCTACAGGGTATCCCATTGAGTGGTAATTAATTTCCCAAAGCCAACTCCTTTTTGCCCATAATGGTAATGGGTAAGTGTCTTTATCTTGATCCATGAATTTTTTTCACCATGTTTCCTTCTTGGCCCTGTTAAGAAGATGTGCTGGTTTCGGCTGGGAAGGAGTTAATTTTCTTCAGAGTAGCTACTGTGGGTCTGCACTTTGGATTTGAGCTGGAAACAGTCCTGATAACGCAGGGTGGTTTATTCAGGGCAAGACCTTTTCTGCTCCTCACTCCAGCCCACCAGCAAGAAGGCTGGGAATGCACAAGGATTTGGGAGGAGACACAGCCAGAACAGGTCCCCCCAAGTGACAAAAGAGATATCCCAGATCGTATGGCACCATGGTCAGCCTGTAGAGATGAGGGAAGGAGAAATGATCGTGCTTGTCTTTCAAAGTCACTGTTATGTTTGATTGTGCCCTGCATTCCTGGGCATGTCTGAACACCTGCCTGTCCATGGCAAGCGGTAAATTGATTTCTAGTTTTGCTTTGCTTGTGTGGACAGTTTTTGCTTTACCTATTAAACTACCCTTAGCTCATGAGTTTTGCAGCTGTTACTCTGCTGGTTCACTTCATCCTGCTGCAGGGGAGTGAGTGAGCAGCTGGGTGAGTCTTGGTTAAACCATGATGGGAGGGGAAAGGACAGAGAAGCATGGTGAGCTCAAGAAAGTCAACAAAGGACAACATATATTTACCTTCTGCTGTATTTTCCTCTACTGATGATTTCTAACCAGGTAATTTCAGTTCTCAGGTGGAAAACACTCCAAAACTTGATCGTGCCTTAGGCCCATATTGAAGTTTTATCAGTTCTGTTTACCTCTGAGATATACTTGAGGTACCAAAATGTCAAAAACTTGCTGACAAAACTTAGATTTATGAAGTGACATCATTGTCTTATCTGCACTGTAAGCAATTGAAAGAAAGAGGGAGAGCATGTGCTATATGTTTATTCTCCATCTGCATGATTTTATACTGATCTACAATTAACTTTACCTGCTGTTTCACTGCTTACTCTCATAATATCCTTCTGAAACTTTCAGTCATCCTTACCAATTTCATTAATACTCAACAGAAAAATTTCTTGTGGCTGCACAGCTTCTTTCCCACAATACCTTTCAGTTTCTCTCTTATTTCCTGTTATTCAGCATCAGTGTGATGTGGCTGAATTAATCCATTCCTGTCCCAGAAAGCTTTAAAATAAGAGGGACATGGACAGCATTTTCTTGCTCTTCCCCAACTGGAGGATGATACAGGAGCAAAATAATACCTGTTATAATTTCTTTTTAAAACATTGACTGTAATTTTTTTTTAAGTTTAACAATTGACTCCATTCTGTCTGAGTTTACTATTTGCTTAATTTCTTTACTAAGCAGTTACAGCTGGTAAAGTAGTATTCCCATTAATAAACCTTCGGTAATTTATACTTTGTACCACTAGGTGTCGAAAATATGCCAACACAAAGAGGGAAGATTTTCTCTGAATGTCATATCTTCAGATGTAGCAAAGCAAGAAAACGCTGTGACTGACCACCTCATCACACTGTATGTCACTGCTGTAGCACACCGTACCATCACATTAATGAGCAATCACCCAGCTGCAGGGCTCTCCTAATATTACCAGTAAGAGCAAGCAAAACCCAGGTAACTTAGGAAAGTGCAGTATGGTACGCATTATTTTATATCACGGCCATTTTTCTAAAATTTTTATTACTGTCATCAATTCTTGCTCTATGACTTTTTTTTTTTTTTTTTTTTTTTTGTATTTGCGTCATCCTTTGGGGATTTCCTTTCAAAGCTGTCATCAGTCCTTTGTTCAAGCCTGATATGTTCAACAGCCCCTCTCGAGGACATTGCTGGCACAGCTCTGCTTTCCAGTTAATATGACCACCAGAAGAAGACTGAAGCAGTTTATTAGACAAGGAATAAGTAATATTTCCTATCTATTTTTGTATGTAAAAAAAAGATAATACAGTCATTCTTTCAACATTTTTTTTATTTCTCTAATTTTGGTGTTGTATTGCTTTACTGGAAAGAAATATGAAATATGATAAAAAATATGATGGAACATATGCCAAACAAATTTTGGGAGGAATTTGTTCTAGCAAAGTGCTGATGTTACAAGGTACACCATGACCATCAGGAAGGCAGTTTTGATGTGTCATCTTTCAGAAGTCAACAAAAGCACAATGCAAATACAATTCAGTTTTAAAAACCCATCCAAAAATTCCACCACTTTTTTCACTGCCAGTGGAACCCTTATATTTCAGAGGAAGACTACCTAACCTACACTTAATTTCTGGCCAAAATTTTATAAATTCAAAATAAACAGCCCTATCACATAACAGCAGTGCCCTCTAGCTCAAATTAAAGAAAAAACGCCATGTGACTGTCAGAATTATGAAACAATGCTGTGAAATAAACAGCCCCTCATCACCCCCACCCCACCCCCCCCAATTTCAGTTTTTAAAAGAAAGTATTTTTTCCCAAGTCCCACAAGCACCAAAGGCAGATGGAGCCAAGTTTGAAGAGGTCATAATCTATAATGCAAGCTGAAATTGACAGAATCACAGAATGAACTGGGTCAGAAAAGACTTTAAGATCATAGGGTTCAACCTATCACGTAGCACCTCTTAATCAACTAAACCACAGCACTGAGTGCCACATCCAGCCTTTTTTAAACATGTGCAGGGATGGTGACTCCACCATCTCCCTGGGCATACTATTCCACTGCCCAATCATGCTTTCAGTGAAGAATCTTTTTTTACATCAAATCTAAACTTCCCTTCCCACAGCTTAAGACTGTGACCTCTCATTCTGTCAGTGGTTGCCTGGGAGAAGAGACCAACCCCACCTGGCTGCAGCCACCTTTCAGGAGATTGTAGAGAGTGATAAGGTCACCTGTGAGTCTCCTTTTCTCCAGGCTGAACACCCCCAGCTCCCTCAGCCGTTCCTCACAGGGTTTGTGTTCCCAGCCCCTCTCCAGCCTCGTTGCCTCCTCTGGATGCGCTCAAGCACCTCAAGGTCCTTCCCAAACTGAGGGATCAGAACTGGACACAGCACTCGAGGTGTGGCCTCACCAGTGCCAGTACAGGGGAGAATGACCTCCCTGCTCCTGCTGGCCACACTGTTCCTGACACAGGCCAGGAGCCATTGGCCTTCTTGGCCCCCAGGGCACACTGCTGGCTCATGTTCAGCCTGATGTCACCAGCACTCCCAGGTCCCTTTCTGGACACTGTCCAGCCACAGCGTCCCCAGCCTGTAATGCTGCAGGGGTTATTGTGGCCAAAACACAGGACTCAGCACTTGGACTTGTTAAACGTCATCTCATTGGACTTGGCCCATCTATCCACCCTGTCCAGGTCTCTCTGCAGAGCCCTCCTACCCTCCACAACAGATCAACTCAGACTCCCAGCTTAGTGTCATCTGCAAATTTACTAATGAAAGACTCAATCCCATCATCCATGTCATCAATAAAAATATTGAACAGAACTGGCCCCAGCACCGACCCCTGAGGGACACCCCTGGTGGCTGCCCCCAGCTGGATGCAGCACCATTCACCAGCACTCTCTGGGCCCAGCCATGCAGCCAGTTCTGAACCCAGCACAGAGTGCTCCTGTCCAAGCCCTGGGCTGCCAGCTTTCCCAGGAGTGTGCTCTGGGACACAGTGTCAAAGGCCTTGCTGAAATCCAGGTACACAACACCCACAGCCTTTCCTGCATCCACCAAGGGGGTACCTGGTCATAAAAAAGTGTGGTCAAATATGACCTTCCCCTCCTAAATCCCTGCTGGCTGGGTCTGATACCCTGGCCATCCTGCATAATGACACTCAGTATAAACTGCTCCATTACCTTACCACGCACTGAGGTCAGACTAACTGGTCTATAATAACCAGGATCCTCCTTCCCACCCTTTCTGTGAATGGGCGTCGCATTGGCAAGTTTCCAGTCATCTGGAACCTCCCCAGTGAGCCAGGGCTGCTGGTAAATGATGGAGAGTGGCTTCACAAGCTCATCTGCCAGCTACCTCATCACCCTGGGATGGATCCCATTCGGTCCCGTGGATTTATGAACATCCAAGCAGCTCAGTAGTTCTCTGACTGCCTCCTCCTGGATAACAGGGGACCATTCTGTTCCCTGACACATCCCCCAACCCAGGAGGACAGTTGTCCTGAGGACATGTCTTTCTGTTGAAAACTGAGGCAAAGAAAGTGTTCAGTACCTCTGCATTTTTCTCATCTTTAGGTACTAAGTTGCCTCCTGCATCTAATAGAGATTGGAGGTTGTCCTTACCATTAATGGAGATTGTTCTTTTGCCATTAATGTATTTATAAAAGTATTTTTTATTGTCCTTCACAGAAGTTGCCAGTTTGAGCTCCAACTGGGCTTTTGCCTCTCTAACTTTTTTCCACATGCCCTAGCAACTGCCCTAAACATTTCCTGAGATACCTGACTCTATTTTCAAAGGTGATACACCCCTTTTTTTCCTTAGTTCTGCCAAAAGCTCCTTGCCATCCAGGCTGGACATTTGCCTGATCAGCTCATCTTTTGGTACATCAGGACTGTCTGCTCCTGTGCCCTCAAGATTTCTCTTTTGAAGCATGCCCACCTTTCCTGGACTCCTTTGTTCTTAAGGACTGCTTCCCAAGGATCTCTTCAAACAAATCTCTTGAATAGGCTAAAATCTGCCCTCTGGAGGTCCAGTGCATAAGTTCTATTGATGCCCATTCTTTTCTTGCCAAATATTGAAAACTTCTGTTTCATAATCACTATAACTCAAACAGCCTGCAGCCACCACATCTCCTACCAGCCCATCTCTGTGTGCAACAGCAGGTCAAGTGTAATCCCTCCCCTGGTGGGCTCACTCACCAGCTGTGTCAAGAAGTTGTTCTTCCACATGCTCTAAGAACCTCCTAGACTGCCCCTCCTCTGCTATGTTGACTTCTCAGGGGATGTCTGGTAGGTTAAAGTCACCTACAAGAATAAGGGTTGGTGATCCTGAAACATCCTTCATCTGCTTGTAGAATGTGTTATCCGCCTCTTCTTCCTGGCTGGGTGGACGATAACAGACTCCCAGTAGGATGGCAGCCTTGTTTTGTTGCCCTTCCCCTTAATTCTTACCCATAGGCACTCAACCTCATTGTCATTAGTTTCAATGCCCATGCCATCAAGAGCCTCCCTAATATAAAGGGCCACCTCTCCTCCTCTACTCCTTTCCTGTCTCTTCTGAAGAGCTTCAGCCACCAGTGCAGTGTTCCAGCCATGTGAGTCCTCCCATCACGTTTCTGTCATGGTGACTACATCAGAGCTTTGCTCATTCACCACGGCCTCCAGCTGTTCTTGCTTGTTGCCCATGCTGTGTGCATTAGTGCACATGCCCCTCAGCTGGGCTGCTGATCTCACCCCTAACTCTGGCTTACCACCCTTGGGCCTGCTTCCAGACAGCCCAACTGCACGCCCTTCCCCCTTCAAACCCAGTTTAGAGCCCTCTCAATGAGCTCTGCCAGTTCGTGAGCTAAAATCCTTCTGCCCTTAACAGAGAGATGGAGCCCATCCAGTTCCAGCAGGCCAGGTGCATGAAAGTTACCCCACGATCAAAGAATCCAAAATTCTGCCAATGGCACCAGCCTTTGAGCCACTTGATACTTTTGACTTTTCCTGTTCCTTTCATTCATGCAGTTCTTCACTGAATGTAACCAATTTAATTTTTAAAGAATTGTTAGGTTAGTATTTTATTAATATTCAAGTTATCTACTCTATGTCAACCTATAGCAAAAGAAAATGGGCTATTGATATGATTCACAAAGTAGTATGAAATACATAGGTAAAAACCAGAGCCATCCTGCTTTACCCAATGGCCTTTTATAACCCTGAATACAAGATGATTTACAAGTTTTGTGCTTCCCATCTGATGTTAAGTAGAGTACACAGTCTTCCTCTTGTATTTTTCCTTCCAGCAGCTCCTTATGTGCCTTGCTGTGCCTCTTGACATAAACCCTGAATACTGGGTCTGTTGAAATCCCACAATACACAGTGTTTTGTTACTCCATTCCCATAAAACTCTCCAGGGCTCATTAGCTAAAATGAAACTAGGCTTTTGAAGCACATCTTGACAGAGCATCATTTAAAAGCATGTTAAGAAGAGGCTAGGGCTTTCAAAAAAGAGCTTGAATATGGAGTATTCCAGTCAATATGCATACTTCTGAGATATTAAACTAAAAATAATTGAAATTCAGGATAGAACAGCATATGCAGTCAGACTTGGACTGAGTATCTTTCTAATTAAAATGGCTGGAAAATAAATGGACACACAAATTGGAATGTACCTTTTAAGACCTGGTGCATCTTTAGAAAACAAAGTATAGTTGTTATGTTAGGAATAACAGAAAGTGCCAAAAAGGTAATAAAAAGATGGTAATACAGAAAGTATAGATAATAGAACAGATAAATAGTGATGAATTATATATCTAGAAATATATAATCATATTTTAAAGCTGTCCATTCTAGCATCATGGGAGAACAGGAGTCTTTGAAAAATGTCTATATACCAGCAAGTTCTTGGGATTCTGTTATTACTAGCAAGTTTAAAAACATTATTTGTGCTTAAAAAATTTAAAACATACCCCCCAAAACATAGGAAAATTGTATTTTACTCTTCAGTGACATTTCTGATAAGCATTTTCTCAGAATGCATTTAGTGGATGTAATTTCAGGAAATTATCTGTTGAATCATTGCTGCCACAATACGGCATTATGTATTCTGCCGAGCAGGTCACAGACAAAAGGTGGCATGCAAATACTTCCATGGATGCTATGCAATTATCCTCCTCCCAGCCACTTCAAGCATTCATTTTTTAACTCTGCCTCCAAATACTGACTGCCACATGGGTAAGTATAACCTGTTCCTCCAGTTAGGCATGGCCACTGGAAAAGGGTCTGGAAAAGGATCATGTTTGAGCTTTAGGTGACTTACCAGCTCTGCAAAAACTCAATACCCTCAAGCCTCTGCTTAAGCCTCTGACAGGCCACATTTCTGACTCTCTACAGAAGAAAAAAGGGCAGAAATATTTAGGAGAATAAAGATAGCAACATTTAGTGATTAAATCAGGAGATTCACTGTTGCATGAACAACTAAACCACCTTGACACAGGATCTGCAATAGTTGGTACTGTAGCTGGTAGGCTTGTACCACTGAAAGAAGAAAACATCTTTCTGTAATTGTAGGAATAAGAGTTTGATATGCAGAACTAAATGGAGCTAGTGTGCAAATGTGGATATAACAAAAATGGCTTTCAAATAAATAAACCTGAATTACTGAAAATACATAAGGTTATAAAAAAACCATAGGGTTTTAATTACAAGAAACAGAAAAATTGTCAGAATTTTCTCTTGAAATAAGAGAAAAGCAGCAGAAAGGGATTTTTCATAGGTTGTCAGGAAGAAAATCTTTATGACAATTCAGCACTTTTGGAGGACTACCATGCTCATTCTGTTAACCACTTCTATGGAGGTACTATAATAAATGCTGAAAATAGCTTCACAACCTAATGCACATAGCTACATGAAAACAAATCCATGACCATTTCCACTACAAGGCAGTGACAAGAGCAGTGGAAAAACCAAAGGAGATTTAATCGCTATTACTCATAAGAAGTTATTGTTTTCCAGTAGGGATGTAATCCAAAAATAAAATGTGTTTTCACTTCTCTTGTTCATTTACCAATAAGCAAGCATTCCTAATATCTGTGCCAGGCAATGTTTTGAAGTGTTATCTGTGACTTTTTACTAATCAACAAAAAAAAAGCTATCTTTCCACAGATATATAAAGAAACAAATTTGGCCTGGAAGATGAGGTTGGGGAGCAAAAACTGAAAAAAGCATCCCCCTTAAACCCAGCAGCTATTCCAGATATGCCATTCATATTCTGTAGGGTTCAGAACCATCTTCCACACTGGTTACCAGGGAAACAGGTCTCATGCATTCTAAAATCACACATGTTAAAAGCATATTCTGGAGAATTTTTCCCTGCTGATGACAGGGAATATGATTCAGAATATGAGATTCTCCATTCCCAAAGTTAAATGAACAGAGGGAGAGGCTCCAACCATATTTAATAATAACTATCAAAAATTCTGTAGAGAAGAAAAAATACTTTAGAAAATTATTTATAAGTTCATACGGACTATTGTTATGCATATATCTGAATGTCTGCTTCTGACATGACACCTACATAACTTGCTACTTCAATGATATTTTTGCTACTAAGTGTAAAGGTGGAAATGACAATGTATCTTCAAATAAGCCTTTAAATTATAAGAGTCTTATCAAAAAATATAATACAGAATTCTTTAGTGAGAACAGTTTAATAAAGTTCCGTGTCACATTCAAGTCTTTCATCCTATAGAAGCGCAGGACAAAGTTAGTCTTAATTCCATCATTCTAAGTAATTCCAAACATCCTGAAGGAAAGCATGGGAGCAAAATCAGCATTGTCACCAAAAGTTACAACCTCTGATCAAATCCCCTAAAGTTTCCTCATGTAGGAATGTATGAGGCTTTGTAAAGCATTTCACATGCTTAATGAGCAAAAGCTACTGTTCTCACCCCCAAGAGTCTGCTACTGTTGAAAATATCTAAAAAGTGCTAAAAGTATTTCTTTAATAATTTTATTAAAAAACAGAAAAGGTAGGTCACAGACAGTCCAGACACATGTGTGTACATGTGCACTTGGGTGGGCTTTAAATAGAAACAAAACCAAAAACTTTTCAGAAACAACTTCCTTTAATAATTCTGTCAGGAACACTGGAACAAGCATGTGGAGGGTAGGTAGGCCAGAGTACATGTTTGTTAAAGCACAGCAATACTCCTCCACTTTATGACAGTTTTGTTTATTTCAAAATTATCCTTCATGTTTAAAATTTAAACTTTATACATTTTTTTATTTATTTTGGCAAGATCACGCCAGTAATTGTTGACTACAAAAGAAAGAGAAATTTGATCTATACAGAGGTACAGAGGCCATTGTATAGAGGCAAGATTGGAGTTGCAGCAGTGAGGACAGACTGGGGAATGAGTGGCTGGAGTGAAATCCCACAGAAATGAACCTGGGGGTCCTGGCAGGTTGAACATGGGTCAGCAGTGCCCTGGCAGGCAGGAGGGCCAACCCTGTCCTGGGATGCATCAGGCACCTTTCAGCTTAAGCTGTTAGAAAGTGTCTAAGGGAGAACTATGAAGATGGTGAAGGGCCTTGAGGGAAGCTGTGTGAGGAGCACATAAGGCCACTTGGTCTGTTCTGTCTGGAGGACACTGAGGGGAGACCTCACTGCATGACTGCAACTTTCTCTTTACCCTTGCTGTACTTACCTTAGTAAGTGGTGGCCAAGAGCTGGCCTGGAGGCCCCACAGCCACAGGCAACCCTGGTGACACAACTCCCCCAGCCGAGGCCGCTGGGGATGCAGACAGCTCTTGGCCAGTGAAGTGCAGCCAGTCGGGACCAGCCACACTGGCTCTCTCACCCTGGATAAAGGTGATTCCCATTCCATTGGAATGGGCTGTGGCCATGTGAACCTCCAATGTCCTGCCCTCAGCTGCGACAGCTCCATGATACACGAGACAAAGACAAACCCCAAGGTATACTATCAAGATGCAGATCGGCAGCACTCAGTATTAACATACTTGGAGCTCTATTAAAAGATCATTTCAAGGATTAGTCTGAACACTAATCTATCAACACTTGCTCAAAACTGCTTAAAAATTTTCTTGTGTCACATTATAGACATAGATACATTAATAGAGCAAGCACTCAATTAAAAATTGAAGTTTGCCAGCACAATGTTTTTTCCTTTTTTTTTTTTTTCCTTTCTTTCATGGAGGCTGGAGCCTATGTGCTTCTGGAGGACCTGAGCAATTTACCACCCCAAGTCCTCTCATCTTTGTGAAACTTAGACTCTTAACTGAAATTACAAAAACAAAAGAAAAATCTGCCATGCATTACTCATTATTTACCTCTGAACCACAAGTAGTCTGAGACTATCCTTCATTAGTTGGATCTTATATTAGCATTTTGTGCTGCTGACCACAGGGAGGATAATTTACCATAGTTCTGTTTACTTCTTCTTACAAATCAATAATATCAGTGTGCCGAAATATCTGATAGTGAGTGCAAATAGGACAGGGTTAAAGTCCTCTACTGTTGTCCACTGAAAGGACAGGAGGCAATGGACATACACTGGAATATTAGAGATTAAACATAAAAAACCCCTCATTATTTAATGTGAAGGTGACTTAATACACAACTATTCTGTCCAGGGAGGTATTCTTTATCTTTGGAGGATGCTCAAAACCCAACAGGACTCAGTTCTGAGTAGCCTGCTCCAGGTGACCCTTCTTTGAGAAGGGGCATAGCTGATGCAATCCCCGAGGTTCCTTCCTACCTCAATGACTGCTATTCTATGACTGGGTGAATAAAAACACTGCCCAAAGTAACACAGCAGTGCAGCAGCAAGAATCTGGAAGTTGACTGAAACCCTCTCTTCAGAGGCAGGGACACCTCATACAAAACTTCCATTGAGCCAAAATATTACTGAGCTTGAAAAGGTTGAAAAAAGGTCGAAAGAGGACAAGAGAAGAACCCAAACACCACCAGTCATGCACAGCTCTGGGAGATGAACCAAACAGGATCTTATGTAGAGAAAGAGTGGTGAGTACATGAAGACAGTCTCCTAAGAGGCTGAGTGGGATCAAGGCACAACTGCTATGCCTTCGTACTGCATACCATCCAATTTTTATGTAGACATTTGGACTACAGACCACAGATTTTCTATTATTCTCCAACAGTTTTTTTTCCTAGCAGTATTATTTATTTCTGTTCAAAAAAGACTAAAGTGCGGGCTTTATATCAGAAAAGATAGCAGGCAAAGAGTTTGAAGTCTACCAGTAAGATTAGGGATTGCCAGAAAAAAAAATCAGGGCTATTTAGAAAAAAAAACATAAATACCCCCTAACCCCCCACACATTAATCTTAACTACCTATTATTAAGACTGATCTCATCCTCCTTTCTTCTTTTTCTCCCCAAATCAGCAGCTTCTCAGCTGCTGATTAAATACTAATACTAGCTAAAATTTAGCTACTTTTAAATACTAATGAATATTAATAGTAAATACTAATATTCTTCCTCTGTCTAAAGTTTTCTCTGATGGATTTGCACTACTACAAACAAATAAAACTTTTTAAAGAAGGAGAAGCTGAATAGAATGAAAGAAGAACCAGTGGACAAACCCAGAGAGTAGTCAAACAGTCTGGCCCTTTAAAGTTGTAGCATTACAGTTGTTTAAAATTTAAACTTGGTCCCAAACATTGTAATGGAGAGGTTCACTCTCAAAACAAACCAATTCTCACTTTACATCACAGGTAACAGGGACACAGGATTTCACCCTAACTGCTCCATCAGATCTGAGTCTTAAGGTAACCAAATTTTTTCCCAATAGTTATGTGTGGTTGACCTTTGCTGGATGCCAGGTGCTTATCAAGCTGACCTATCACTTCCCCTTCTCAGCTGGGCAGGGGAGGGAAAATCAGATGGAAAATGACTTGTAGGTTGAAATAAGGCAGTTTGCTAAAACAGAAGTGAAAACTGTGTGATTACAAGCAAAGGGGGAAAAAAATATTCCTTACTTTCCATCAGTGAGTGATGTCTGGCCACCTCCTGGGGAGCAGAGCACCAGCACATATAGAGGTTTCTCCAGAAGGCAAAGATTGTAAATAAAAGGCATCCCCCTTTCTCCTCCTTCCCTTAGTTTTATATCTGAGAGACATCACATGGTATGGAGTTCCCTTTGGTCAGTTTGGGTCAGCGGGCCGAGTTGTGTCCCCTGCCAGGAGCACCCCAGCCTGCTGATGGGGCACAGGGTAGAGAATGGCTGATGCTGTGCCTGTGCTGCTCAGCAGTAGCCAAAACACTGCCGTGTTATCAACACCTTTCCAGACACAATTGCAAAGCACTGTGAGGGCTGCTGTGGGAAAATTAACTCCAGCTCAGCCAGAACTAGTACACTCCAAAAATATTTTCATCTAAATAACTCTAGGGTTGGCAAAATCCACACTCCAAAGCCAAGACTCTCCAGGTTGCTCAATCTGCGGCTCACCCCACCATGGCTCAGTGGTGTTAACCAAGCTGTACACAGGAAGGCAGCAGTTACCTAAGGACACCATCCCCAGTCAAAAATTTTATCTCATCTCTTATGAAGCTATACACAGTTTCTAGCAGCTCCTTATGACTTGCCTACTAGATTCTGTCTTTTCCATTTGCTTTCTATATCTTTTACTAAAATCACACTGAGATTCTGTTATTTCTTGTTCAAAAAGCTACAAAATTAAGCTTGGCCTGAAACTGCAAGCATTATTTATATCTTCTGCTTTCTGTTCAAACAGCCAACAGTTCAACATAACAATTTCTCCAATTAAGCACAACATACACTGCTGCATGTAGCTAAAGAAAGTGGGTTTCACAGGTATTTCAGTAAGAAAAAATAGAAACAGAACACAAAACAAGAAGTTTTGTAATCCAGTGCTGAGAGAAGCCTGTTTAAACTTAGTTCCCAATCTACAGTTTTGTTCAGTCTTCCTGACAACTTTCTGTCAGAAGCCTGGTTGGTTATTTGGTGAGGCGCATCATTCATGACGCCAAGCCTTGAGCCCCATGGGCGTCAGAGCTGAAGGCAGAGTCTGTAGCAAAGGAGTGTGACCACTAGCACAGAGTCCTGCCAGCTCACTGTGCTCACAGACTTCTCTAGTGCTGCTTAGAGCAGAGAAGCAGCTCCAAACTGGGAGCTTTGACTCCTGAGACCTTTTGCATCAAGCTGTGGGGGCACAGGCAGCTGCCACAGAAAAGCAAACCTTTCCTGACTGAGGCTGCTTCCCCCTAGTTTAGGATTTTGTATCAGATAGTTCCAAGTATCTGGTTTTCTTTCAGCCACTGCTGTGGGCTTCGTTTCCACCCACACTCTGTTCCAGAGCAGCAGGAATTCTACTGGATGTATGTTTGGCATCTGTGCGGAGCTTTATAGAGATGGCTAGAAAGGCTTAAAGCTGTCAGCTTCATCTGCACTGGAGCCCTCACCGACACCTCGCCGGGATGAGCGGCAGTGGAACAGAGCTGGTGGCAGAAGGCGCGGGCTGGGTGCGGGATGCGGGAGGGACCAGGCCTACAGACATGGCTGCTAGGCCTCAGCACAACCGCCCCTGACACCACGGCGTCCTCAGAGTGCCCTGGCACTGCGGGCTGGCCTTTGGCTCCTCTCAGAAAAACCACCCAGGCACCAGGGAAGGGAAGGGGAAGGGGAGGAGGGATGGGAGAGTGCCTGTCGCAGCAGGGCTCTGGGTCCCCAAGCTGTCTGCAAGCTGAAAGGTGGGGGATGTGCCTGCCATTGGTGTCGCCAGTTTTCATGTTGAAGGGCTTTGTTGGACTTAGCTGTATTTCATTCCTTGCTGATATAGTTGGATCTAGCACTGAGCTTATTGTTTTGTGGTTTTTAAGGCATACAGTCTGGGAATTTTGCTCACACCCAGGTCTTGCCTGCAGTTGTAGCAAAGCAGCATTCAGGGCAGATGCAGTGCAGTGACAGGGGCTCCTCAGGTGTCCAGCAATTAGCAGCAGCATTACAAAAGGCAGGTTTGATGTTCCTTAATACATAAATCACTGATTTAGAACAATTACTATTTGTACAACTATGTGTCTCCTTTGAGGACATGGTACTTCAAGTAAGCTGCTTAACTACTGTAGCCACAGAGATCTGCATGGTGACTTGTGCTTCAATTGGAAATACACCTCTGTGCTGAGGGTGGTTGAGGTGGGAACTCCTTCAGGTTAAAGATTTCATGGCTTCAGTAATTTATTTCAGGTTTAGCCCTTTCTGTTCTCAGGCCAGAATGAATTCCATTGCTCTTTAAGGACACACTTGCTAATGTAGCAGTATGTGATACTCCATGTTCCAGAGTCTGAGGCTCATTTACAGGCTTGCAAACAGTGGAGAATACAGTCTTTATGACCTTCTAAATGTACTGAAGTTCAGTAAAATAAAAACATAATTTTAAAATATCTTTTCAATGTTATTTCAGGTACAGAAAATCTTTTATTATTTTTTCTTTTTTTAAATTTTTTTTTGTGATGGGGAGAAACATTTATTGCATAGAAGCTAGATACTCAGCTTTGTAATTACACTGTATGCATTAAAAATTAAACTGTTATAGGGTTTTTTCCCCTCAATTTTTCTTTTCTCCATGTATGCATTCAAAGTTTCCTTAGAGATTGTTACTTTACTTTGTCTTCCCTCATCGAGTTTTTCTCTACTGGTTTATTCTAAGGAAAACAAACCTTCTAATGATACTTGAACTTTTGAACTTCTAGAGTTTTGAGCACTTTTAATAATAAGGAACAAGCTTTTGATTTGTGCAACAGGGATAGGTGAAACCATTAGAAAATAGAAATATGAACAAATATTTGAATAAGCATAAGGTGGTTTTTTTACCCATAGGCGTTTGTGTTTATATCCTGAATATAAAATATTTTTTAAAATCTAAGCTTAGTATTTCTAGGTTGATGGAAAACAACTGTCTCAAACTTTGCAAATATGCAGGAGTAAGTAATTATATAATAGTTGCTTCAAAATTTAAAAGTGAAATATTTTTGTAGTTTTTATTCATAGTAAGTTTTTAGAACATTTTCCTGACATAATGACATGGCAGGTTTTAAAGAAGACAGGATCTCTGAGTTTGCTGATCATGGAATTTCATATAAATGTGACTGTTCTCTGAATGACATTACTCATTGCTACTGCAAGTAAATATTTGCCTTGTTTAATAGCATTTGATGACCTGTGCATACAGTTTGAGATAAGTGTCAGAATTAGGTTTTTTGTTGGATCAACAGAAAGGTGTACACAGCAGTACAGTTCCCACTATGCTAATCACTTGGAAAATTTACATCATATCTCTGTTCCCACATTAGGGTTGGCTCTCCAAGGAAAGGAATCAAGATCTAAATTTATTTTTCTGTATATGTCCTACCTTTATCAGCTTTATTCATAGCACCTTTTAACAGGCTGGATAACTTTCACAGACTCATAGAACTGTAAATGGAAACTGGTGGAAAAGATCTCTAATGGAAGCGAATCTAACCATTTAACCCAGCACTTCCATGCTCACCACTAAAACAGATCTCCAAATGTCATATCTGCACACTTGTTTAACACTTTCAGGCAATATTTCCCAACATATAACACTCTGGTTCATATATTTCTTTATCTAAGAGCAAGTCAGTACAATGTAGGTAATCCTCTGGGCAATTTATTCTTGGAGCAAATATTTATGTGATATGCTTAAGCTTTCTTCCAATCACTAATTATCTTTTTTTCCAGCTTACTTGTTACTTTCTTCAATAAGCTTGCACTATTTACAGTTTGGTTATTCTGTAGATGAGTAATATAATTGTGCAGACTATAAGGCTGTCAATATTTTCTTCTGTGGGGTTTTTCAAGTCAAAATTCTGCTCCATCTCTCTTGATGCATGACATGGTTTAACACCAGCCAGCAGCCAAGCCCCTCACTCCCCCACCAGTAGGACTGGGAGAGATTTGGGAGGGTAAAAGTCAGAAAATTCACAGGTTGAGATGAAAACAGTTAACAGGGAGAGTGAAAGCTGTGCACACAAGCAAAGCAAAACAAGAAATTAATTCACTTCTTCCCATGGGCAGGCAGATGTTCAGCCATCTCCAGGAGAGCAGGGCCCCATCACACATAACGGTGACTTGGGAAAATAAATGCCATCACTCCAAATGTCCTTCCATTTCTCCTTCTTTCCCCGCTTTATGCACTGAGCATGATGTCAAGTGGTCTAGAATATCCCTTTGGTCATTTTGGGCCACCTGTCCCTGATATGTCTCCTCCCAGGCTCCCATGCACTTCCAGTCTCCTCCCCTGCGTGGCAGCATGAAAAGCAGAAAAGGCTGTGTGTAAGCCCTACTCAGCAATAACAAAACATCTCTATATAATCAACGTGTGTTCAGCACAAATCTAAAACATAGCCCCATACCAGCCCCTGTGAAGATAATTGACCCTATCCCAGCCAAAACCAGCACACTGCTGCTGAAGAGAAATACTGCCACCCAAAATATCCGTCAGCCAGTTGTATTTCTTAGACTAGATATAAGCATCAAGCTCTCTTCCTTTTAACTCCTCTGGCTGATCCACCATTAGTGAGTCATGCCCACTCTCAGACATTCAGGCATATGAACTCACAACAATCTTGATAAGACTGCCAAAAACAAAGGAGTAGGTAAATGATTGGTGTCAGTACAGTTTTTGTTGAGAGCTAATTACAGTATAAAATTTTATTATGCCGTCACGGATGAAAATTCTACTGTCAGCTAAAATGAAAAAATTATGCTTTTATGGGGTAGATTTGAAATTTTTAGAAATCTGATATGATGTAAAAATCCTTATAACTCAAACATCTCACTGTCTCACATACCTATATTGCTGAAAACTAGCTCAAAAGCTGTGCCCACATGCAGTTGGGAAAAGTTGTAAATCACCCCTTTTTGTTAAGCTAAGTGAGAGTTAGTTTGGCCTCATGGAGAATGGTCAGAAGTAATTTTCAGTTAATATCTTGTAACAAAATCATAAAACAGCTACAGGTAGTCTCCTCCTTCTTCTGCTTGCGTATTGTTACTCAAGGGCAGAGGCATACACAGTAATTTACTGCTCTCTTCTTCTTGTCAGGTTTTCATTGTTGTTATGATTCCTTGAAGATGAACATCTTTAAATCAGGAGGGTACCAAACAAAAAGACCATGAAGCAGGGCTCTGTAGCAACTGCTAGGAAGAGAAGCGATATTTTGAGTAGAGGTAGGAAGCAGAAGGAAATGTTTATATGCTTCATAGGCTTGTATTCATGATGTGCTTTACATGGAAGTAGCTGGTTGATTAAGAAAGGTAATGAGTATAGGATTGGGGAAGATGATGTTTTAGAAAAAAACATGAGCAAAAATGTGTTAATGTAGGTTCAATGAGAAAGTAACCAGTTTTTCTATTTTTAAATGTTTGGGGTTTTTTTGATGGCTCACAGCAGCTTTCTGGGTATTGTTGATATGGAGAAGGGACTTCAAGGCAGAGTACTTGATACCAAAAATATTTTTGTTTTACTCCTAAATTACAGATACATTTTCCTATTTCTACGTTCTATTTATATTTTCATACCTACTATGAATGGGAGTAGTGGTAGAAGACCATAAAAATCCTCCTGTCCTTCACTCAAGAAGTACTGAAAAATGAGAAATCTGTTATTTTTTCTGAGCCTTCATAGAGCAGGGTCATTTTAACCTGTGAAAAATGGATACACATTTTTTTTTTGCAATGCTTTTTGTCCACTTTTCTTAGGAACAAAAAGAGTTATGTAGGACACAGACATTCAGACAGAAACAGGTCTCAATTCTTATACATTTTCCAAAACTGGGAGATTAAAATAAACTTAATTTTGCTTTAATGCCGTGTGTGGCTTTCTCTTTAGGGTGGTGGTTTATTTTCTATTTGTTTTCTATTTGTTTTCTATTGTTTTGCTATTTTACAGTTTGATAAAGTTTTACTTCAACTGACTTTTTTATTTTCTTTCTCACTTTGTGCACTTTGTGCATGTCATTGCTTAGTAACTCACAGTAGCTGTACTCCTTAAAAGGAACAGATTCAGAGAAACTTTCTTACTGGCCCAAACTAGTTTGACACGTTCAATGACCCCAAATACTGGTGCAGTGAAAAAATATCCCAGATTCAACCACCTTCCAAGTGCACATTTTTGAACGTATTCTTACCCTTCAACAGAAATACCTGGGTTAAAGGATATGAATTAAAGTAGCACTTTGAATGTGAATAATGAATTGTATAAAAATCAGAAGGCGGTCTAATTCTCAAAGGCAAAACTTGTCCTTGCAGTAGGAATACTTTGAAAACAACCAGCTACTTTCTTAAACTTCTTTCTACTACTTAAGCTTCTTTCTACCAGATGTCTGAGACTTATCATGGCCAGATTTTGCTGGTCTAATTCATGGTAGGTTAATCTCATCTGGCAATGTGAAGTTATCCACTATCCTAATGCTGCAAACAAACAAGAAATTATGAGAGCAAAATTAAACTGCTGGCGTACCTTATCTCTCCTGAGAGAAGTAAAAAAGACATTATGGATGACCAAATGAGGAAGCATTTTTCACATAATCATTCTTGTGAGAGGATAAGTCCAGGACCTCTCCTAAATGTTTGGTCACATAGGATAGAAATCCTAAATGGTCAAATGTTTGGTCACATAGTTTAGAAATCCTAAATGTTTGGTCACATAGGATAATTTTCCCAAGTAAATCCACATGTGCATGCTGATGTTAATATTTACTCATGTTTTGTTTTGTAAAGATTTATGGTGTTGGGGAATAAAGCAGTTTATTGCACAATAATTATGTCTGCAATCCTGAGGTATGAGGAAAGAGTTCCATCATTTTATTATTAAAACCACTAATTAAGATTATTGTTGCATAAACAGTTCTGTATCTGCAGAGTTTAAACCCACCATCTCCTGTTAGAGTGATGCCTTAGCAGCAGTCTTCTATGAGATTTAAGTATTTTATAATGCTTGTAAAAATATATTAGTAATGGCAGGTTCAGAGGAGCTTAGAAACATATTGCATTAAATATTGTCTGGGGAATAATACGTGTTTTTTCTGCTGGCAAATATAATGAAGTTTTGCATTTTTATATTTTCTTTTCAGTAGTTTAAACTTCACCAAAAATAACTGCATTGCCTCCCACAAAAGTCTGTTTGGCTGGACTGGTTTTACTCCCTGAAGTCCACTGACTGTACATAGAAAGCAGGAGAGCAATTCCACAGGATTGCATCACAAACATGACAGAGCTGGAACAGGAAGCTTGAGTATAATCACTGTTGTTCAGTTTATCATAAAGCACTCAGTAAACATTCAAGCAAATATATTTGAAAATTTATCAGGGTGTTTGCTTATGCTCATTGTTGGCAGTGTTTAATTAGTTAAACTACATCTCATTGTAGCACAACAGCACCATGGTTCCACCATTCTGGGATTTCTCTTGGAGTTCCTAATTTATTAAAATTTTACATTAAATGAAACAATAACTTTTTTGAATTTTTGGCTGCAGGTTATCTGGGCCTGTTTTAATTTCTACTCAATATTTTTCACAATTATACATAGTGACAAATGTATTAGAAAGTATTCAGTCATACTCACTTGACAGCACCTTGCTATATTCCCTTCAGACATATACCAGACATAGGCATATGGAATGCCTGCTTCCTAATTTCTTCATATTTATGTTTTACCATTTGGGTAAAACCAAGAAGGACCTATGGCATTGCTAATATTATTCTAATGTACTTAGAATATCTGTCTTTTTGGTGCTACCTCATCCTTTCGTATTTAAACTTCCCTTTAACTGTTGTACTCCCTGCCTTTGAATTCTGATTATTTATGACTGGATTTTTTTTTCTGTGTTGTACTGCCTTTCACTTCCCTTTGCTACTGAGTAAAAATGAACATACAGCAGTATCTGTCTTATTACTGAATCTTCATTATTAATCTAGTAACTGTCTTAAAAGTTGTGATTTTTCTTTGCAGAACACTGTGCTTTTTTATTCCATACATCACTTAAAATTTTCCCAAACTATTGTAAACTGGCTTCTTCAAGGTATCAGGTACATAAATTACTTCCAGGAACTCTCCTTTCTCGCCAGTAATAAATACCAGGTATTGGGATTTTTCAGTCTGAAGAGGAGGCTCAGGAGAGACCTTATGGCTCTCTACAGCTGCCTGACAGAAGGCTGTGGTGCAGTGGGGTCAGTCTCCCACGTAATAAGCAGCAGGACAAGAGGAAATGATCTCAAGTTGTGCCATGGGAGATTAAGACTGAGTATTAGGAAAACTTCTTCACTTCAAGGGTTGTCAGGCACTGGAACAGTCTGCCCCATAAAGTGGCTGAGTCACCATCCCTGGAGAAATTTAAAAGCTGAGTAGATCTGGCTAGTTAGGGAGACATGGGTTAGTGGTCAACATGGCAGCTGCACTCACTGGCTGGACTTGGTGATCTAAAGGGTTTTACCAACCTAAATGATCCTGATTCTAAATTGTATGAACTTTCTGAAGAGATACATACATAAATACACACACACACAAGCAGACATACATACATACAACGGGTACATGGGTAGGCAGTTGATATTGTCTACTGTGCAAGTATGAGTAAGCGACCCCAGCTTCTTGCAAGGAGAGGGACAATTCCGATCCAGGGAAATAAAGGACACCCTTGGACTGATGAGAGGATGCCACCAGTGAGAGGATGACCCCAGCACCTGCAGCAGCTCTTCCAAGCCCTGCTATCACCGTGTGTCACAGGGCAGTACCTGCAGGCAGACGGACGCCGCGGATGTTTCAGTGGAGACAGCAGCGCACGGATGGTGGCAGCTCCCCAGAGGCGGGAGTCGCTTTGCAGAGCAGCGGGGTGTGTGTGCCTGCGGGGGACACGAGCTGGTGTGAATTGCTGGCGATGCTGCGCGACGCCCGGCAGAGAAGCGCCTGGCCCAGACGGGGCTGGGGCCGCTGGTGCAGTGCGAGGGGCGAGGGGCGAGGGGCGAGGGGCGAGGGGCGGGCTGCCGTGCGGGAGCGGCGCGGGCTGGGAGGCGGTCGGGGCGCAGAGCCCGGCTCCGGCGCCCGGCGTGCCCGGGATCCCCTCGCGGAGCCGCCGGTGCCTCCGGCCGGCCGCGCTCCCCCCGGGCGGCTCCGGCTTTTCTCCTCTGCCTGGCACCGGCCCCAGCCAGGAAGCTTCTGGCCCACTTTCTCTTGGCTCCCGTTCCCCTGGGGACAGGGCAAGGAGGCAGAGTCAGGAGAGCCCCTAGCTCTCACAAAGTACTTTTGGTCTCTCGACCACAGCATGCATAATTTCCTCATTATCATTGTAGTTTGTGAAACCGAATCCTCTTCAGCCAGTGGCAAAACCATAGCTATACTTTGATGTAAAATATCGAGAAAGTAGGCTCTTGTAGAAAGCACCTTTAAAATAAACTTGTTTAATTAAACACAAAAAAAAAAAATCAAACAAAACACAATTTTTAGTTTTCATTGACAACTACGAAATTACAATGGTTTTACAATAACTTCTTGAAAATTCTTTACATAGGTAAGCATTATCTGTAAGACTGTGGCACTCTCAGACATCACAAAATGCCTGGATATGCTTGCTATGCCAATAGAAATGTGCATGTACAAATAGAAAAATGTACTTAAAAGCATTTGTACTTGTCTATGATGAAAGAAGAAAAATTGTGCGGCCTGCCATTGGCTTAGTGTTGCATTCTTTATGTCTTTTATATATGCCATTTTCCAAATGTCACTGCTCCTGAATTTACTGCTAGGTAGTATATGCACAGATATATTCTCAACTTGTGTTTTATTTAATGACATTCTTGAAGTCTTGGCAAAATACCTCAGACTTTACAATTTTTATTTTCAAAGGAACTTATATTAAGTGGTATGACATATGCCACGCTGCTGTTTTCCCGGTGTATTTTTGGTCCAAGTGTAATAGTTTTCTGCCATAAGAAATCCCCTCCTTTACCAGTAACTTTGGTCTGTGGAATTCTTCACATTCCAGTGTCTTGCCTGTTCTCACCATAGATCTTAGTACATGGTCGATGGCCATATGTCATTACCTATTACTTCTTTTGCCACTTGGGAAAGGCATCTTCTTACAGAACAGTAGCCACGTATTTCATACCACATATCAAACCCTGCCTGACATTACAGGCTTGATGTAGTTACAGGCTCCACATCAACAGCCAGTGGTCATATTTGTAGACCTGGGCACTCAGAGGCTCAAACAACATGGCTGAAAACTGTTGTCTGGAATGTGTGTGTGTCATAAGCCTTCCCAGCTCCTTTGGGAGGTTTTGTTTGTTAGGGTTGGTTTTTGTGGTCGCGTGTGGTGGTTTTGGGTTTTTGTTGTTGTTTGGTTGTTTTTTTATGTATAGAAATGATAGGGACAAGGAAGAAAACAGGTATCTCTGTTGTAGAGAAAGTTTGTTCCACAAAAGCAGCAGCACATCTACTCTTGCTTTGAACACAGGAACATCTGACACCATGACTTTCTGCTATGATTTTTCTTTAGGGCCCTGGATTCACAGGTGACACAGCAGGCCAAGGTGATTGCTGTGCACTGAATAGCAATTTCCATGTACCCATAAGCATTTTAAATAATGCTGCTCAGCCTACGTGAGGGAAATACACACTTTCTTTTAATGCTTCACCCTCTATCACTCACAGACCTCCAATTACCAAGTTAATGTTTGGAAATATCAGATAATCAGCTGTAAAAGAAGCCTCTTCTGAGAAACAGATTTCTTTTCCATGTATATATGTGAGTGGAATCAAAGTTTTATTCAAAATACCTCCAGGCAGACAAGGGAAACTATTTTCTCCTAAAATGTGTTGGTCACAGAATTATTAAAAGCAAAGACTAAGCCAGTATGAATAGATTGCAGACAATGAATCTGCAGCAGATAAATTTGTCTGCCCTTTCATTAATTTATTGTGGTTAGGACCTGTCTTTTTGCCTGCTGTGCAACAGAAGGCTAAATAAAGGTCATACTTGTGGCTCTCCAAGACAGCAAATCAAACATTGAATGACCAAGAGTTCAGGAAAGGTGTGAAGCTGTTTTTGTAGCCTAGGGTAAGACAATAATTGTCCCTATTTCCATTAGAAAAAACTGAACAGTTGTTAATTAAGAACTCTTCAGTTAGAATTAAAATGACTGCTAGGGTACTGAAGCCATAATATTTTCTACTGAGAAGACAAATGAAATAATTAAATTATGTGTATTTTGCAGATCAACTGGCAAAATCATTTTCATCTGCATGACTGGGGACATAAGGTTTGCCTTCCATGCCTTGCAGCATTTCACTATCCCCCTCTGCTGCAATTTGGAGGCATCGGTTTAAACATCCCGAAATGTATGTATTGTGAGTGTGAGTGTGTATTTCTCAACTCTAGAACATCAGAGTAAGGGAGAATAAGCTTTTAACCCACTTTGCTTTGACCTGCAAAATGTTTAAAGAAGAGAGATGCTAGTAAAGTATCTCAAATGCAGATTGTTTTTTTTCTATTAAGCTTGAACAAGTGAACAGTCAACTAAATAACTCACAAATTATTTCTCAGTTTACATAAACTTTTCTCTGCTTAAGAAATTTGATGTGCTCATTTACATTGTACACTATCATCTAGATTAAGCCCTGAATTTACCTTCTAGCTATGTAATGCTTTGCCCTTCTGGTTTTTAATTGAGGACTATGTTTGCTATCTAGAGTGGAGTTTCTTTTATTTCGTATTAGCAGAAATAAAATCAGCATATATAAGTGTGAATATGTATCAAAAGAGAATTATTTAATCCATAACTACAGAAATCTTTCACTTGTAGCACCAGTTCTATAACTTCTTACAAGAGATTCCAACAATTTCTAGACCATTAAATAATACTGAAAATCAGTTGTTTTTACATGTATTAGTCATAATATTATTTGAACTCTTCCAACATCTCGTAAAGAATCCAAATATTATGATTATGTATATAAGATAAGGACAACTGATTTCTTTTTAGTACCACCACAGCTCATTGCAATTCAAGAGGAATAGCTCCATCAGCTAAATTATAGTAATGTAATTGATTTGTACATTAGAAGATTATTATGCAAGGGAAGTATCAAATTTGACTACATTTATATCTAGCTTTTTGCCTCTCAATTACACTCAGGTTGCTTAACTTCAGCAAAGTGAGATGAAACACTGAAGTTCTAAATAAAATTTTTATTCAAAGTTTTTTGAATAAAAAACTTTGATAATAATAGTAAATCAGTTAATTTCTTGAGCTAAAATAAATCAGGTCTTATCAGCAACTGTGGGTGTTCTTCTAAAAACATGAGAAAAGTCACCAAGATACTAATAAAAACATTACTTGGCTTTTCCAAAATCAGCATTTGAAATAAACCAAGTATTCTGCAGCATGTGACAACAGATTAATTAACCTCTAGTATACAATAATCACACTGGTGTGCACACGTAATTGACAGTTGTTAAGAGACTCCAGATACTTCATTGTGAGATAAATGGAATTTTATTTTTAGGGAGAGAGTGATTCCTCTTCAAAATAAATGTATAAAAGTGCAATATCTTAAATATTTACTTCATGCATGCAAGTATCTTTTTTGTTGTTGTTGTTAGCATCATATAAAGTAATCTTATGCCATAGTGTCTGCAAGAATACATTTGAACTTATTGTCGAATTAATGCATCTCTTCAGTTGAGTGCCAGCCTGATCATTGCATTAACCACCTCATACAGGACTGCAGGAAAAAAGGCAAATTTTCAGCAACATCTTAGAAAACAGCTCTCTACTGACAATGCAAAATGACATATTAAAATAGCAAAATTTGGGCCATGTTTGCCAACTACATTGTTTAAATGATTGTATTCCAACTATGGTGTTACAGTTTTCTGAAATACAATTAGCCAAAAGGCTAATTGTATCTTCCCCTGATTACAGGAACCTTCTGAAGCTGTTCTTATCCACGATTTGTCTTTTAATGCAGCCAGTATGATCAACTCTGCAATGGCTACCAGAATTGAATCTGGTATGTCAAGAAACCCTCTCTTTGGGGCAAACAGGATAAAGGAAAGATATCAAAAAATAATCAAAACAAAATGGCAGGAGGAAGAAGATTAAGCAGAAAGTGTGTTCCTCTTCAGCTGTGTGTTCCACATCAGCAGTTGTTGAATTTTACCAGATCAATTTACATTTAATTCACAAAGATCAGAACGTATTCCAGAGTGCACATACATAAAGCAATACTGTATTTTCTTTAGATGGCAATTAATGAGTGTGGAAGAGGAAGCAATTAATGTGTGATATTAAATAAATGTGAATGGAGAAAGAAGTGCCTTGGACAAGACACAGTAAACCTTGAATATCATGCCCAGCAACAGAGCATTTTAAATAAGATAGAAAACATCTTTTTTGCGCTTACTGGAAAAGAACAAGTTTTGGTTTGTTTGGGTTTTTTTTTTTTTTGTTTTGGTTTTTTTTTTTTGTTTTGTTTTGTTTTGTTTAGCTATGTTTTGAGTGTTTTTTTGGTGGTATGAATAAAAGTCCAATTTTTTTATTTTTCTATCCTTAACACTAAGTTTGATTTCTTGGCATCAGTCATCAGTCTGACTAGAGTTTCATTTAGTCTATGTACACAGAAACTTGTGATTCTTAAAGGGGAACAAGAAAGAGTTTTCCTTGTTTTCCAGTTTCCTATTTTTTTTTTTAAGAATAAGTATGCAATCAAGGCCTTTAAAAATGAAAAGTGCAACACTTCCAAGCCAGAATAGCTAATAGTGCATAAAATGAAGGGTTTAGAAACTACAGCACTAGGATGAGGTTTTCAGGGAGGAATGTGTTACTCCCTTTTTTCCTCATTTCTAAGTCTTTGGGCCACACAATTCTACCCCTTCCACTTGGTCAACTTAGGACTTCTTGGAACTTCTTGGTCAGCCAAACTGGCTGACACTCCTGAAAATTAGACTAATACAGCAGCCAAGCAAGAAGATCAAAAATAAGGTGGTTGTTTTTCCACCCAGTTAATTGACAAAGCAGCAGGGCTGACATAAGGGAGAGAGAAAGCTCTGAGCGGAAGAAAACCAGGATCAGAGGTATTGGAGGGTAGTTCCTTTTAAAAGTAATGAGCTGTGAGAGGGGGTCTGGTGCCTTCATATCAGATACTGATACCAGATGTGCTCCTAAGGATCTGACAATTGTGTAGTTGTGGCATTTTTAAAATATTCTGGAACTCCTAGATGTTTGGGACAGTATCCTACAAAGTGCTTGGTAATTGGGTGAGATGATCACAGCATCTGATGTAAGATTTTAATCGCAAGTATGCACAACTTATCACACAGATACAGGCTTCTTCATCTATTGCACTTATCTAAGGGTCACAATGACTCTGTAGTTTGTTGACATTATCTTCACTGAGACACAGACATAAAATAATCTCTTTCCTAGTGACTGATCCTTCTCCCATACATTCTGCAACTGGAAAGAAAAATAAGGAACCATTCACTCTTGTCTTTGCTTAGGCAAACCGTTTGCACTCCGTTGGAGGTAAGGATTCTTACCTCAACTGTTTTGTTCACTTAACAGAGAACCAACTAATTTTTGCAACTTGCCTGAAATACTATTTCTTCAGTAATGATGATCTCAGATCCACTGACTGTTGACCAGGTATGAGTCAAACTCCTGAAAAGTAGCACATGGGCCTCTTTCTGTTACGGCTGTCATGACACAGGTAAACAAAAAGATCTAAGAAACACACTACTCTTGCAGTAGTACTGCAATCATTCAAAATGCCTTAAGAAAATTTCCTGCCTGCAAAGCATGAGCTTTCTTTTCCTAAGACATAGGTTTTATTTCTTTTCTCCCATGCTTCTGAGTTTCCATTGTACACAAGTCAAAAACACTCCAAAACTTTTATAATACTGTCGAATTACCTTCTCCGCTGTAACAAACCCTAAATGTTTTGAACATCTGGCTGTAACAAAGATACTCTGGAAATTTAATATTTAGACACTGATGATGGAGCATGTATAATTAAAAAGTAACTTTGGAGTAATACATGTCTCCAGCATTTACCAAATAAGAATCATTTTGGGAGAACAATAAGTCCAAATATTCCAGAAAAACTAAATTTCAAGGAACGAAGATGCTATAGTATGAAGATATGGCAAAAAATACTGTCTTTTTAACCATCAACATTTTTGAGGGGTAGAAACTGTACAATATTAGTTTTTCAAAAAAAACTATTTCCATCCCTCGAGCAACACACAATACATGCATTTATGTGACACTTTAAGAACAGCAAATATTATTTTAAATACTCTTAAGTTTAAAAATGCATCTGACATCCCTTCCTTAAAAGAAAAAAATATTAAGAACTGGTCAAATAAGGATTTCCTGCAGCATGGTAAACGAGGAAACCAGTTTAAACTGTATTCTGAGAGCAAAAAAACCTTCAAATAATTTACATAAAACTTAGTATATCTTTTGACACTGTTTTCAAAATCTCTCTTCCTTTCTTACCTGCAGTATGACTACTGTGAAAAAGCTCAAGATAAACCTACAGTAAAATTCTTTTATCATCTAAATTGTGACCCCAATGTATTGACTAGATAGAAAAATTTCTTGTTTGACTGACAGAACTCAAAATGCTACAGAAAACCAGAAGGCAAAACAGAGGAAATATCAGTAGCTCCACTTCTCAAACTAAAGCTATTGTTTTGCAAGACTTCTACTAAACTAACAAGCTGGTAAGGCTTTAGTTGTTTAACGTCTATTAAATGCTAGAACTTATGGTTTATGTCAAAAGAGGGACTGCATTTGTAAAAGCATCAATTTCTAAAATACCATGGTTAATTAAATACCAGGACATTTAAATTTTCTAAATTACTTATGTCAGCCTCTCCAAAACATAGCTACTTTACTAATCTCTTAACTAGAGGTAGGTCATGTGTAGGCCTTGTTAATATGCTGTGAACACTTCATTAGTTCACTAATGTAATAGTCTGCAGGATAACTATGCACAGATCTCCAAGAATAGCAGCACATGTAATAAATTAAATGTCTAAATTTTATTTTTTTCATGTGGGTTAACATGTACTTGTTTTCTCCTAATATTTCATTCTTTTGTGAAGACTGTTTAACAAGGAAAGGGTCATGAGGTTGAGTAATCTGAAAGTCTTCTGCACCTTACAACTCAAGGCTGGGAGTCTAGCAAAATCTATATGCAGCCCTTTTCCCCCATATAGAGTTTTTGCAAATCATGCAGTCAATTCTGACTGTTATCCAGCATTAAAAGTCTCTTCTCCATTTTCAAACTTTAAAAAGTGATTCACAATCATGTGGCAGTATGATTAAAAAGTACAGTCCATACACCTTGACAATCAAAAGAGATTGAATTATAAAAAGTAAACTGCCCTTATAGCTGCATCATCCTACATCTGTAAGGACAGTGACAGTTAATTTGTGAAAAAGGCAAGTTCCAGGTTTCTGTAAAACACATATTACAGCTTTCTTGTGCTAGTGAACATTTAGAATACACAGGTTCCCAAGACATTTTCCTTCCCTCCTCCCCCATTTATAACATTCAAAGAAAACACATCATTTTGGCAAAGTTAAAAGGGTTTCTGTCTTGATGTTTTTGCCTTCAGCTTCACGTTAGAGGCACAAACTTCTGGACTTAAGCACTATAAGGCATAGTAGAAACCACCAATTAAAACAACAGCAACACCACCACCACCACCACAATGGAATATACTACAAGTGGGAACAGCTGTGTTATTTAAAAAGAAAATGTTTTGTAAACTGTCATACTGCAATGCTGTGTTAGGTGATTCATGTAAAGCTTGCCTCGGCATGCCGAATATTTTTTTTTTCCCAGAACATGCTCAAATGATCTAAACATTGCCACAGGTTCAACTTACCTAAAAAATACCAGAAAATAGCCCAGTGGCACACACTCTTGAAAACTTCTGCAATCACAATATTACTATAAAGCATGAGTAAACTTTTGTTTCGTTTTTATACAAAACTTGGAACCACATTTCCTTCTCCCCCACCCAATATCCCGTAAGAAAAAAAACCCAAACAAATTAAAAATCCCCAAACTTTTGTTAGACACCACTGTCTAAGCTTTTTGTTTGGTTGTGTTTGTATTTTTTTTCTTTTGGTTTTTAATTCCTTTTCCCCTCTTTTTTTTTTTGCCCCTTCCTTTTTTGGCCACAGTTCCATTTATAGCACTGAACCCAGTGTGGGCAATGTATTCCCAGGTTAAAAAAAGGGATATTATCAACAGAGGAACTGTAAAAACAGAAGCTCTGTTGCATTTATAGCAGGATCAGGACCAATTTTGTTGAGCTGTATGTAAGAAAGAATCACTGTTCTGATCCCCTATTCAGAATGTCAGTGTCACTTCTTATAATCTACATCTACCTGCTTTAGCTTCATTAAATAAAACACTTTAACTCCCTAAAATTGTTAACAATAGTGACTTTTTGGTTGTTGTTTTTATACCTAAGGTTTCCACAGTTTCTGAAAGACTGATCTGAAGTTTTGCATTTTATCATGGTATTTGTAGGGCAACAGCATATATACATTAGTACTTATGGTACAATGGTTTGAAATATCTCTGAATTTACTTTTCCAATACAACTATCAGAAAAGTGAAAATAACCTAATGCGAATCACTCAAGACCTGAAATTTCTATTTAAAGTTTATGTTCCAATATGAGATATAACAGCATAAGTTCTTGTAATAGGATTGTTTTCTACAGCTGTATAAAGCCCTGATAAGATTTGAGCATTGTTTTGAATGTGAATCATCTCTGTCTCGGTGTCTCCAATTTACTTCTACTCAGGAATGTGCAAATGATTTTATACAGCACGATTCTAGTACCGCTCTGTACTACAGTATTTTGTTTTGTAAATAAAAACAACAACGAATCCCTAGTCAGAAATAAACTGACAAAATTTACATTCTTCTCTCTTAAAAAAGTAAATAAAATAACATTATTTAAAATGTGAATTAGCTATAAGACATACAATACAATTACATAGATACATATCAATACAGCACATTCAATTTGCCAAAAAATTAATGATTACAAAGCCAATATGGATGCTGCCATATATATATATATATATATGTATGTACAATGATTATAGCATTCATAATTGCACTATACCTACAACCAGTTTTAAATTACAAGGTGTTTTAAGAGGGAGCAAAAAATAGTAACTGTTCTTATTATCGTTCTTTTGAATTTGGGAGGGTTAAGGATGAAAAATATCTCATTGTTAACTTTGGAAATCAACTAATAAACCATTCTTTTTTCCACCTCCCATCTGCTGCTATGTGGCAGCCATTTTTGTGTTAAGTGCACTCCAGTGCCAGCTGGCATCATAGATAATCAATCCAATTACATGTCTGAATTTTATACAGAGTTTTCTTGCTAGAAATCGTGCACGTGGTCAAAAAACCTTCAACCTAAGCTGCGGAATAAAGGCTCATCAATATGTGCTGCACTTTTGTTTGTTAAAAATTGCACATTTAAATTTCAAGAATGATTTTGTCACTGCTTCATTTACATTTATAAATCTCTTCTAAAGAACATTGACAAAGGCTATTTTGCATGAAAGCCTATGAAATGCCTGTGAATCCATTAACAATCAACCTTATCAGAAAAGGTTCCTGAACGTGATCTCTCATCAATAACTTCTTGTAATACAACTGAAGGTGCCTTGACATTATTACAGAAAACAATCTCATGTCATAACTTACAAAATGAGAGATCTAAATTGTCTTTAAATTACTAGACTACATGCGGGTGCACGGTACACCTTATAGAATATTCACTTACATGTTGGTTTTGGCATTAGAAAATGGTACACTTTCTAAAAAAGGGAACACATGAGCTGAAACTGTGTGTGTTAATCATTTGGCAGTTGATTCAATCAGGTCAGTTCCCAACCCATCCATTTGGCATTTCAATCAGTATCTTATATTTCAAGCGCATTGCTTTTATAAAAAGCCAGATTTGGCAACATGAATTTTGTACAATAAAAATAATTTTTCTATTGTGGAAAACAAACACTTAAAAAAGCTCTAACATAAGAGAAAACACCCCACACAACTGAGAAAAACATTGTTTCAGGCTGCAGCCACTGAGGAAAATGTAGTGTCTACGACTTTTCTATTTGGCATTTGTGAATAAAAGAAGAGAGAAAAAAATGGCACATGGCAATTAAAAAGAGGTTCTAACATATTCCATGTACATCCCAGATTGTGTCTTAATTACTTCATTACTGTCTTCTGTGCACCTTTCTTAACTGTAAAACTATGTTTACATTTTTTATCCTTAGACAACTGTAATTCTGTTTTGCAATCCAAATATTCTAGTCTCAGAAGTGAAGACAGAATGAAGACACCCATGTAAAGAATTTAAAAATCACAGTATCAATACTTTTTGATCCTTCAAAGTACATACTGTAAAATTTAAGTCATACTGATGACTTAAACAGTGATGATAGTATTTTCCTGACCGAATCATTCAACAGAAAACATTTCCCCAGGAATGCAACGGGGGGAAAAAAAAGGCCATTGTACCTTTTAAAAGATAAGTGGAGTAGGAAAGAAGGGGAAGAGAAAGGGTTAGGCAAAGAGGAAATCAGCTTGATTTTGCTTCAATAGCAAAAAACTGCTATCCTTTGTAAATGTACGACTGAGAATTTGAAACACATTGAGTCACATGGTTTTACCTAAAAAATGAGGAAATGTGCTGTGAATGTACTTCAGCATCTTTTGTTTTTCCTCCATATACTTTAAATAAAATCATAATATTAACTACAAACTCTGTGGATATTCACAGAGTCCAGGCCGGCAATAAATTAGTATTATGCAAATTGTTTTCACAGATTATAATACAGTCCCTCTTGTATATCTTCAATCACGGAAAGTTGGTTTTGGAGGATGCCCCAGGTACAGTTAGACCAGGTTGTACTCCTTCAGGTTTAACTGTAGGATTGTGTCCTTGACAGCAGCAAAGACGAAGCGGATGTTCTCTGTGTCTGTAGCACATGTGAAGTGAGAGTAGATAATTTTGTCACTGTCTGGATTCAGGTCTACGAACATCTTCAGGATGAACTCTCGTGCTGCCTGTGCATCCCGCTGTGGTCCTGTAAGAGAAGTTCAGTTTTCAGTCAACTTTGTATTCCACTTCTTTAAAAGAAAATAAGGAAGGCTCAGTCTGTGATCCCCACCTAAAAGAAGATGGGGAACCTTTTACTAATCAGTATTTTCATATACTGGCCGCATTCCTTGTGGTCGGAACTATTAAAAATAAAGATGAAAAGAAATTTTAGATGTTCACCAAGTCACAGCTGGTCTTTCACTGCTGACTATCTTCTTTCTTTACCAAGATAAATCACCTGTTTTAGAACAGGTGATTTATAAATGCATAGAATGAAAATTTTAAAAAATTAGATATATAATTAAATCTTTTAAAAGTTAGTAGAAATGGTGAATGTTCAGTCTAAACCTACTATATTTAAATTTTACTTCAGTTATTTTAGTACTGCAAGTTTACTAGCTCTCTATGGATTTGAGTAGGAAGCATAGAGAAATCATATCCTGAACTGGATCTGACATTGTCATCAATAGACCTTAATTTACTTTAAGTGATAATAAAATACACAGCTGCTCTCCAGCTGAAACTGTTGTCTGTAAAAGGCTCATGTTCTAACAATTTAAAGTATCTAGTATTTTAGTTGGTATCTAAATTATATATGCTAATGATCCTATCATATCTAAATTAAAGTTGTAACTCTCAGAAGGACAGAGTCAATCTAACCAAACTACATTTTCAGCTTAAAAGATCTCAGAAGGTAAAGTAATTACTTCCAGCCTGCAACAGTGAGGATTCATTCAAGTTCACAGCCAAAAGAGCAGTGCAGAAGCAAGAACATAAGCCACAAGCTGGTGAATCCTGTTCAATTACTCTACTACTGCCACCAAGTCATTGTTCCCTTGCTCTTGTGTTTCTGAAATGTGGGCTTCTACAGAACAAAGATTTTCTGTGCTGTTTCATCCTATTCTCTTCATTAGTTCTGTTGTTACACAGCAATACAAATACCAGCATCCAGCTGTTATTTGAAGTTCCGTCCTTCAGTAATCATAAAATCTATAGTTTGGTGCCCAACACATGTCCACACATTTCACCAGCTGGGTAACAGACCTTATTTTAATACTTCACTTTAAATTTGTAAAATTGTACAATTGTAACATTGTTAAAATTTGTAACACTTCCAATTTGTGCAACTAAAATTTAGGACGGGGATGTATAAAAGAGAAAGCGCATACTTTCTGGTGTGCTCCAAATCTATGTGGAGGAAGAGTAGGCTTTGGCAGTAAATGGCTGTATGCACGTGAGTAGATGTACAAATATGCACATACATACATAGATGACATATTTTCTGAGATTTAGGAATATAAACAGATAGTAAGTTTTCTGAGGCAGGACAGAGGACACTGGACAGTTGGACAGTGTCCAACACCTCTACAGCTTCTAAAACACAACTGGCTCTAGCCTTTAGCTTGGACATTAGACTCTATCATAGACAAAGAGCAGCAACATTAAGTCTCACAATAGCACATATGAGTATTTATGAAGAAAATTCTTGGGCTTCCAAAGACTATGATTTCATCAAAATAAATCACTTAGTTTTCTAGACAGTTTCTAACAGAATTTTGTTAAACAGTTTCACAGTAGCTACACACACTGTTTTCTCAAAACCTATTGGCCTATTCAGAGATATACCCAAATCTGCACACCTCTAATCTTACGTTATTTAAACTTTTAGCTGACTTCAAGCATAGAGAAGTATGTGTATGACCTCAGGAACTTAAAAAACTGAATGAGTTAATGTCAAATTTAGATGGCAAAGTGGTTCTGGTCTAAGAAACCTAGAAAAGAACTATCATATGAGTTAGTAGCTTTCTTGCTCACTGCTCTCCCTAATCAGCAGTTTTCAATGGCTGGCTCTATATGATACCATGAAGATCTATGTAACAAGTGCTACAACAGTATTTTTCTCTTATTTTCCTACCAACTACAGCCTCTTTTTGTGTTTGCCCTCACTCCCTCTCCCAGCCTGTGAGTCAGTTGTCAAGTACTAGCATACAAAGTGTGTCTTCATATGACACAGCGACCTAGCAGCATGGCTCGGCCTCCCTTTCAAAGCTCTTACTAATGCACTGTGCAGCAGAACTCCTTAATTTAATCTGTCCAGTTTGCCACCCTGGTCAGTAGTTCTCATCCCTAGGCTACTTTCTCCCTTCTGAAGATGAGAGAAGCAATCCAGCTAAAAATACCTATTTCTGAAACCTTCCTCAGATCTCCCGCTTCCCACATCCCCAATACACTGGGATAGAAGAGGGGACCACCTCTGCAGTCACAGACTCCACCCTCCCGTAAGAAGTAAACACATCAAATTGTAATCACATCAAATTGTCTCTGGAGTTAGGTCCTGCAAGACCTACAGAATTAGGATACAAAAGATTCTCAAAGACTTGCAGGTCTTCACTCCCACATCCTTGATAGTCCAAAAAGGTTTTTTTCCCCTCATCAATGAAAAAGGAGAAGAGAAACAAAGTTTTTACAAACTGTTTGAATTAATTTTTTTTTTCCCTGGAAAAGCATTTTACAAAGGCTTTGTCAACATTTGAGAGGAGGTAACAGAGTAGACTGTAGGGTCTACTCACCTTTGGGATATTGTCTAGGGAACCTGTAACACAAAGTAAATGCAAAAGAACAAACATATTTCTATTCAGCTGCCGGTTCTCTTCTCTACATTACTATGAAACTAAATTTACACTGACTCATAAATAATATGATCTGATCCTGCAGGCTTTTTCTGTTCTCTTCCTCTTTAACAGAAAACAAGAAGTACATTTTTCCCATTAGTACTTTCCATATTTGAACATGGGAGTTTTAATCATCTTCTCAGCTTCCCAATCAGCTATTCCTTCCTGGTGGGACAAAATCGATTCTTTCTTTAAAAAAAAAGGAACATTTAGTTCCTTAAACCTCTTATTATATGAGTTTGATTTTTCTCTGTTACCAAGGCCTCCTCCACTCAGTTACCTCAAAATACGTAGCTTTTCCCCTCATAAGAACTTCCTGAAAGTACAGCTTTAATAGAAACACTTATACAGCCCACAATTTTTTTTATGGACAAACACATTAACTCCACACAATCAATGTAAAATTAAAGAACAATTTTTAAAAGTACAATAAAAGGGTGGAAGGGGAGGTTGCTTGTTTCTCTGAATGTTACAGAGAGCTCACAACACTTCCCCTTCAGTATTCAATCTTATATAAAAGCAAACCTCAAAGCACCAAAAATATAAAAACTATATGTATAATTAAGGAATATGTTTCTATTTATTTTTAACGCTTGTGTTTCAATTTAAACTCTCACCCTAACTTTTGAAAAATGACAAAAAGTGGTTTACTACTAATATGACAATATCATCTAAAGTCAACAGTTTCTCAATAGAGGTTCTGCCATCCTACCCACAAGTCAATACAGTACAAATCAAAATCTTAGCAGCCTAAAAATTCCAAAAAACTTCAATCACTTTTTACAATTTTTTAGTATTTTTAAAGGAATATACCAAAGTATCTATCTGTCTAGTATTTGGTCAAGCTAGCACAATTTGCCAGTACTGTAGTGTAAACACAGCATGTCATTATACTTACCGTCATACTCTGGAAAATAATCAACTAGATGGGAGTACATAATTTTCTCCTCTAGTAGATCTTTTTTATTTAAGAACAGAATAACTGAAGAGTTCTGGAACCATGGATATGTGATAATTGTCCTAAAGAGTGCTTTGCTTTCTTCCATTCGATTCTGGAATAAAAAAGAGAGCAGAATTTTGGTGGTCATGAGATTATTTTTTTTCAAAATAAATTCATGCATTTTCACTCCATTTGGCAAAAGAATCCATTTCTTGTTTTGCACTTTCCTATGATCCAATTAATTAAATTAAAAGTAAAGAGCAAACAATAAATGAAACCTTCAGGCATCTTCCTTTTGCAAATTCAGCTAGTTAAGCCATAAGTATTCTTTAAAACACTAGTCACGAACTTGAAAGTTGTAACAAGAACATTTGCTAAACCTGAATATGCACAGTTACAATCAGCCAACACACTGGTGGTTATTGAAATACAAGTCATTCATGCTAGAGACATATATAACAACACAAGACAACCAATTCAAAGTTTAAGAACATTATTTATTTTACTTGCCTTTCCCAAATTTTGAATACAGAGTTCAGCAATTCTTAGAGATCAGGTTAAAATAATTGCTAGTAAATTTAAAACCTGGCAATATATTTTGTCAACATCAAAGGTTTACATTGAATTTTAAAAAATTGTAAATTATTACCTTTGTTTCTAGCATTGCTGCCAGATGAAGAATTACTGGCACCTGGACTTAATACAATGCTTATTGTTCAGAACCCACTAGCCTATGGAAGAACACAATGCTTATTCTGTAGGAAGAAAAATTAGAAAGCAACCAGCCAGCCCAGTTATGTTAACTTTTACCAGTTCACCAGGCAGTCAGGTATGACTTTGGGGTTGCTGACCAGCAGGTATCACCAAAGAGAACCACAGGACAAAAGAATGCATGTACAGAGGGAAGGGACCACATGTCAAGGATTTTGGGGAAATTATGATCGTATGTATGTTTATTCTGGGAAAATTAATATGTATGCATGCAAAATACAGTATATAAAGGGAAAATGTTCTGTACTCAGCACACACAGTATTTAGAGGAGCTATCCCCTTGTGCATCTGGCCAAATAAAGAATTTCTGCTTCTTAATGCTGCATTGGGGCTACATTAATTTTTACTGATTTTTGGTAACAATGCCATTGGATTAGCCTTTAACTCTTTAGCTGCTCCTGAAACCACTTTGCATTATAACTGAAATACCAGAAAAGCCTACAGTTATTTCTATTTGTAAAACTTTTGTCATTGTAAAATAATGCTACAATTCGATTAGTTCTGAACTGTTAGGCTGACTCGATGTGGTTAATACAGAGCCAGAGAATATATGGTTTGTAAGACAGGAACTAACTTACTCCTTTTACTATTATTATAATTTAAAGCTGCAGCTCCCTGAAAAGGTTGTTTCACCACCAAATGGGCCTCCAGAGGATGATAAGAACATGAATCCTGCAGATTCTGCTGTTACTGAGCCATACAACAATCTGTTAGATAACTCAGAAAGTTTTGCCGTAAGTGTATATTTACTTCCACTATAGTATTTGCATTTTAGAGAGGCCAACATAAACAAGAATGGGAACATGAAAAACCCAAAGCAAACATAAAACAAAAAAACAAATAGTAAGCTAATTCAACGTTGTACTAAAAGCTGATGATTTGGTCTGTTAAACTTTATTGCATGTTGCTGTAGTGCATGAAAATAAATAGTTGAATTTATATATTGAGAAACTAATGCAGACTAATTAAACATTTGCTTTCATGTAGTCAGATCTCCTGACTCATACTGATTTCAACACTGCCAGGATTTCACTCTGAAAAGAAAGAACCTCTAATGTCAACACAGCTGAGCATAAAACATAACTCCTTAGACAAACTGTTAATAAGATGCTATTTTCTTCTCAACATTATATGCAGAATTCTTCTCTTAACAAGACCTTAAGAAAAGGCAATGGGAACTACCCAGTATAGTTATATCTGTTATATAGTCCACCTCAAAAAGTTTAGCTCCATGTAACTCCAGAAATACTTGTTGGCAAGTACTTGTGTCTTCTTCACTAGACTAAACAAGCTCAGGTCCTCACAGGACATTGGCTGTGGGCTCTTCATGCTTTTCCCAGCAGAATAGGTGACCATGAAATTTAGAATAGAATAGAACAGAACAGAACAGAATAGAATAGAATAGAATGCAAATTATTTCAAAGGGAAATAGAAGCAAACTGTGTTAAGGACAGACAGTAAAATGACATTTTGATATGTTGTCATTTATATCCGTAGTCTGCAGATGTTTTGTAGGAACTGAAAAACGGCCTAGAGATTTTCAAGTAAATTTTATCTGCCCATATAGAGAAATGCAGTTTGCCATAACAGATTAAAATGCAATAATGGTTTCATTAATTTACTGTGATTGACTGATTAAGAAAAAATTTGAAGTGATTGACTTTTGACTTCTCAATCTCTGATTAACATTCTGCTGTCTTTCATCTCTCTGTTTGTCCAATTACTAAGGGCAATTCAACTTTTATGGTTGTCACAGCAGATAAAAACAATTTTTATGCCAGAGTAAATTCCTCCAATACTGGAGGAATTTATTATCCTCTAAAATTTGTCTTAAACTGGTTTTCTGTTTCTAATGACAGCTCACTCCTTTCAATGCTTACTCTTTTCCTTTATTGAATATATGTGCCATAATATTTTTTAGCAGTTTAATTAATCACAAGATCATATGGTTGAACTGGTTTCTGAAAAAACCTTTCTTTAACAGGATGCACTATTGCTTGTGTAAAAGATAGTTTTATGTTACAGTATTTTCCCTGATAGTAGGGATACGATTACAAGGAGTATGGAAAGAGACTAGCACTGGAGATGTGACCTTCTGTCAGATGCAACATGAAGGAAGTTTTGCCAAACCAAGCATTACAGTATGGCTCTTCAAAACCAAACCACACAAACAAACAAACAAACAAAACTCCTAAAAAACCCAAAACCACAACAAACAAAAACCAAAATCCAGCAACAATGTGGGGCAGGCAATATTTACTAGGTTGTCCAAGTACTTAATCTCCTTTTATGAGCAGCTCTATCTCACCAAATTGTTTCCAGAAAAATCTTATTTCAGCTTCAACAAAAAATGCTGCAGATAGAAACTAGAATAAGTAATGTACAGAAATGTGCAGCTGGATGTGGCTCAAGGCTTTTTCAGTAGCTGACAGCCAATGTCTGCAATGAAGCCAACCTTCAACAGCAACCTCTGTCCAACAGCAGCAACAGCTCATCATGGCCTCTCTGGCTTGGCACATGGAAAATTAGCAGCAGGATTCCTGTTTTCACCATCCCTAAAGATCTGCTGGGCTGGGCAACTTCCCTGATCAGCTTTTGTCTGCTGTCAATCCCAAATTACATAAAAACATATTGATATCACCAGCTGTTCCTCTATTTTTCTTGTAAGGATATACAGATGCCAGTGTAAAATTCTCCATCTTCCATACAACCTGATGAAGTTGTCAGTCCAAGGTAAAAATATCATTATGAAACTGAGTAAGAAATACAGTAGACATACTCCAATAGTGAATTTGTTAACTATAAACAGGTTACATAATCTTGGACAAAGTTATCCTAATATTTAAATGAATATCAAGAAAAAACACTGTACTTACTAATGAGCTACATGACTGTCCAATTTTATGACTAGAAATATGTTTCTATGAAAGAAAAATAAAATGGAATTTCTTTCTGTCATGTACTTCTTATATAAAATATTTTACGCTGGAAAGTTTTTGTACAACAATTAAACATTAATACAAATACAAGCAGAAGTATAAACCATGTTTCCCCACATTTTTATCCAAATGCAAACCTACTCTTCCTTAAATTTTAATGGATTAAAAAGGAGTATACTTAATTCAAATTTTATTTTTATATGTACACTTTCAATTTTCCTATTAAAATGATGGATTTCTTGTTTGGATGTCTCTTTGCTATCTGTTGCTCTGGAAAAATGCAATTACTCCTACAATTAGAGAAATAACAAAATGGAAGTAATTTATAAGCACTCAACTGTCAGATCCTGAAGAATACCTGCAAGAGTGCTAAAACAGCATTTAAAAGCTGTATCAGCTAGTACTCAGTGAAGGGAAAGCAGCATTTTCCAGCTAACAAGCAGTGCTTTGACAGAAAACACTTAGTAAAATATTAATCTGAAACAACAGAGAAGCACTAGTGGAGTTTCACCCATTATTGTCTTTATGACTATCCAGAGTGGCATCTAGTGGGCGTACTGTAATTCACACACTGAACAAAAAACGTAGTAATTACTTTTCTCTTTAAAAAATGTTAGCAATTCAAACAGTGTCTATTAGAAAAATTAGGATTTCACATATTCTGAGGAACTACATTTTCTTGGAATGCAGTGAGAGACAAGGTGGCAAGGAGGTAAACGAACAAGCTCTTTTCAGTAAACTACTTGTTCTGTGTATGCAACTTCTGTATGCTGGCAAAAATGCTTATATGAATCAGAGGGCATTCAGAGATGATAAAGGTAGAAAACGAGATACTGACACATGAGAGCTTCAGAAAAAGCAGAAGTTAGTATTTCTGAAGGTTATTGTCATTGTCATGGACTCTATTATTTTGGCTGACAAAAACTTGCATGGTTTTTATGTACAACTCTGTATTAACTTGGAATGTCTCTATTATCCAACTAAGATCCCTAGCAATTATTTTCACAGAAGCAATGTCAAGTTCTACAGAAAGACCTACAGCTTATTTCTTGGCTAAATATTTAATGAAGCTGCTTTGCAAAACCTGGGAAATAGTAGTGGAAATGAGGAAGTGGGAGGTAAGTGCAGAGTCCTCCACTGTGCAAAAAAGTAAATACAGTATCAAAATTGGAAGTGCTTTGCATTTTTGCCACCAGTATGAAGTATAATCTCATAGCTCTACTGCTGTAACTAGTCATCTTAGTAAAAACTGCAACACAAATATTTTGATGAGTAACACAAATGCAGTCAATAGGCTATTTCAAACAGAGCTCAGGAATAATTCCTTTATTTTGTTCACTGTCTTCAATATTTCTGTAAACTAGACTGAAAAAAACAGCTTCTGGTAGAGGACTGGAAAAAAGTCTCTGTAGATAAGAATTGTATTATTAAATCACCTGGAAGAGGAACTCTCAACTCTCCAAAGAACTGAATTTGCAACACTGAACTTGAAAGTACATGGCAATTTTATGTACCCAGCAGAGACACAGATGAAGCAAGTGACAGTTGAAATCCATTAAATCAACATGTTCAACAACCATCAAAAACCAAACATACTGTCCAAAGCAAAAACGGTCTATAAAGTACTCATAAAACATGCTTCAAGTATTGCTGTCAAGTATTTTTTAAATGCAAAAATGGCTCCTAAATTATTTTTCATCACATAACACTAATGCCTAAATTGGCTATTTTCATAATACCTACATATATTTGAGAAAAATAAGTAAAAAAATTTTAAAATCAAATTGTCCCTGAAAAAAACCCCCAAACAGTCACATCTTTGCCAGTAGCACCATTTACAAGCAATATTTTTGGCAGCCTCTGTATGGCGGTTCATGATCATCCAAGCTCCCAACTTCCAATATGAACCATCCACTTCAACAAGAGAGAGGCTCTGACTCTTCCTAATGAAAATCTTTCCCGGCATTGATAGTTTACACTCAAAAGGTTCTTTATCCACAAGCCAAAAATAAATATGCATTTGTGTGGACAGGTATTAAGAGATATTACAATACATGGAGCAATGGGGTTTGACACAGGTAGTTAATGGGCTATTTTCTCAAGTTTCCAAATAACCAATCAATTCTGGAGATTTTATTTCCCGTGGGAAAAAAATAAATAAGGTAGTATGAAAACTCTTTGAGGATTTTAGTTCTAACTAAAGGAGTTTGTATTATCCCACTGCCACATTTTCAATTGTTCTGGATTGTTGGCTGTTGATGAAAAAACCAGGCAAATGAAGCATTACATTTATTTATGATGTAGAAAGACTGAAGTCCTCTGATCTCAGTATTGTTTTCTTTCAGCCTTCACGCTAAGCCATGTATGACTGACTGAGAATAAGTAACACAGTGCTGGAAGAGAAGTGGAAGCATGCTCAGATGTGAACAGCATGAGAGCTCTGATGAAAAAATGAAATACGTTGTTCAGACAATTGCCTCTTTGAAGAGTAAACATACTCTGAACTGTGCAGTCTCATGCTATTTCTTATTTTTGCACACCTCAGAACAAAGTGTGACTGGAACATGGTAGCAATTTGTCACCTGTTAATGCATTACACAAATTAACACTACACAAGTTCCATCTAGGCTCATCTGTTTTGCAGATGTACTTTTGTTCGGATTTAAAAGTTAAGCTGTAAGCCCTATGTTTCATGTCAATATTTTAATAAAAATTTAATAAATTTTAATAAATTAGATTTTGACTGCAATATTTTTTAACAAACCAAGCAATATTGATCCTTTCTCTGTGGGGCAATTTACAAACAACAAATTTTTCCATCAATCAAAAGAACAGAGCCTTTATTTAGTTACTTGGAGCACAAAAACATTGCAGAAAACCCCTCTACAAAGTTCGTTCCATTTCAATTTGTAGTTGTGGTTGAGATACTGAAGCCCTAATTTTCATAATATCCTGTTCTGCCTTCATCTGATAAAATTGCAAGACAGTTCTTCAGTGTAAATTAAGTATTGTGAAGGTAACTGCATTAATGCAGATATCCTCTGTCAAAGTAGGGTTCTTCAGGGGTATTAAAGCAAAACTTATGATATGACTACAAAGATGCTCACCAAGGAAACAAAGAAAAAACTGCTCCTTTCACATGTCATACAATTTTTTTTTTCTAAAATCAAAGAAGAAATTACATTGGAGTGGATCTGTACATGGAAGTCATCAGGTACAACTCCTTGCTTCTGCCAGGAAAAAATTTGTCATCGTATAATTTTACTCATGGCTGTGTTCAGATAAGCTTTGAACATCTCTCTTTAGGATGGAGATCCTACCTCTCTAAACATACAATTCTGCTTTCAGCCTTCATGATATAGGAACATCAAATCAGAAACAGTTTTACTGACGGTCACTGTATTTACAGACTATTAAGTCACTTCAATAATCCCCTGTTGGTAACGTTTTGGACAAAACATTTTTAAGAGAAACCTTCTCCCTGGAGTATTTAGCTCCATGCTGCTTCCACGAAAGACTCAGTCAGATGGTTCCTCCATATTCCAGAGAAATAGATGTTCTAATATGTCTGAGACCCCCCTGAACTCCTGAAAGACACCTGCAATGGCTATTGGAAATGTTGCTCAAGCCGCCTCCAGACCTACTGGTTCTGTTCACATCTCAAATTACAAAATTATGCCTTCTTACTGCTAATGCCACGTAAACATCTGGTATTGATAAATGAACCTGCTATTCTACCTTTCAGAAACCTGGAAGACTTGACAGAGGATCACAGCTGCACTTTTTAAGTAACAGCCACTGCTTTGGAAGTCTGTAAGCTCAGGATAAAAAGCTGTAAAACAAAGGCATGCTGAAGACAGAATGAGAGAGCATAAAGTTACAGCAGCAGAACTCTCAACCAGTGCAAACAGTAGTCTTCACACACCTGGCTGCTACACCACTGTATGTCACACTGCAGCACAACAGAGAAGGTTTAGACAAGTTTCTGAGGAACTCCTTCAGTTCTGAATGAAGATAACTGTACCTCATGCAAAAATCTGTTAGAATATTTCAAAAGGGACTGATCAAGACTGGAACAAAAAAGATTCAATCTGGTTATGATACCAGGTTAAACAATGCAGGTCCTTAAAGTAGACAAACCACATTGTAAGAAAGTGAAAGCCTGTGGACAAAAGATGGAGAAATTATCATTATGGCATCATTTTTTTTAATGTCCATTGAACAATACAGGATTTGCCAAGCTCTCAGAAGAGACATATCCTAGAAAACACCTTAAGATGCGTGAAAGGAGAACAGGCAGCAAGTAATGGCAATATTAGACACAGCTTGAAGGCACAGAGTCATAGAATGGTTTTGGTTGGAAAAGATCTCTAGGATAATGTGTCCAGGATTTCTTAAGCTAAAAAATCAATTTTCCTATAATTTTAAAATCTCAGAATTCTTAAGCCATTCCTGCCTGCTACATACATTACAATTCTTTTCCACAAGAACTGTAATCTGAGACAAAATCTGTAAATACATGGATTATAATCAGATGATATTTTTAATAAAACCTCAAAGAAAATTGAGTGACAGTTTGATGATAAAAGGGAAGGGAAGGTGCTACTATTTTAAGATAAATTCCATGGCATTATGATATTAAAATTACCAATTTGGTCTTTAGCTAAATCAAATGTAATTTCTTAAGATGCAGTATAAACTTCAAAAAGGGCTTTAAAACAAAAGCTATTTTTTAAAAGGTAGAGTACTCTACTTAACAACAATTTCCTCTTAGCATGGAGATTCACAATTTCTCTCCAATCCTGTAAGAATTTCACATTTTTCAATTTAATCAAAATGTATTATCTCTGATGAGAATAATCTAAACGGGCATTTCCCCCGAATATATTTTGGGCAATGTTCAGAATACTCATAATGACTTACATTAAAAAATCATCTTTTATCAATGCATACTTCATGCTGTCCAATGCCTCTGTTGCTTTGCAACTTCTGAAAATACCTCAGGAAAGACAGCATTTACTTTTTGATAGTTTAGAAAATTTCCAATTTTCACTTAGCCTATTAATTAATTAATTTATCTGAACAGAGGAAATTATATTCTGTCTTTTCTGGTTTTGATCTGAGAACCCTATAAAAATGTACACATAACTACCACAGAGCTATACAAACTATATGAAATCTTATATACCTGAAGACTTTTAGTGCACTAATAAATATCTACAAGCTTCAATAAACATTGTTCTCTATTTTGCTCTTTTAAAGTACTTAATTAGATGTGCAAAGATAACGAACTCACTTTTTTATAGAACTTCATTTGACAGATATACTGTTATTTCTCTAGTTCTTCCATAACTGCAAGTGGTTATGGATGTCTTACGAAGCTGGAATTCATTTTTCTAATTATTGCACTGAGACACTGAGACTTGACATGTTGAAAGAAGCTATCTCCAACAAATATTCAAACCAATCATATCCTGGAAATCTAAAAAAAACCCCACTTTATTTAAACAAGTAAGTTGATTTTAAACATAAGAAAAAGTTCTAAACTGTGCCATTTGATAAAATGGCCAATTTCACCAAATTTGCTGGCATAATTCAGAGCTACAATGTGACCCACAAGACATAACAGATCATAAATCCATTTAACGGAGAGATGATTCCTTAATTTTTTATCTCACCATAAATCCCCTTGGAGTTTTCTGAAAAACTGAAAAGGTCAAACATCTAATAATCTGATTTATAACATGCTGTCCTTTGTCACATCACATCAGACTGATAAAATATTTACTTAATTTACAGTACTATTAATGTAATTAGTGTATTATGTCCTCTGGTTCAAGTTTTCTCTTAATTTTCAGCTATGAGTCTAGACAGACTATTTTATTAAGGGCAGATTTTGGAACAGTTAGCTATCTCTCCTTTGTGTTTGTTAGAAATATTTCATGACTGTACATCAACTGAAATTTTTGCAGGATGTGTTAAAATATACCATCCTTACTGACTCTTCCTGTTTTGTATTTCATACCAAAATCAAATTATCTAGAAACACACTTAAAAGAGATGCCATTGGGTCTGAGTATCACCTGTTAGAGACATCATACAAATACAGGTGGGCAGCCAGGTGTGCTTGTCTTCAGGACTGAAGCTCACAACTCTTCAGGTATTTGTCAGGGGAGTGCAATTTCACAGGTGTGTCATTTAGAAGTCATCCTGCACCTCTCTGGATAACAGGCACTCTGCACTCTTGTCTTATTTTCTGTGTATGTCCACTTACACAAGAGTTACATTCCTCAGAACTTTTAATTCTAAATTCCAGCAAGGGCATGAAAATAGAAACATTTTCCAGCACTACCTCACATATATCCAGTGAGAGACACTAACAAAGACTCCCAACTAAGCGTAATCTCATCTGATTTATAATCCAAATGTATTTCTCTTGAATAAGATAAACAAGGAAACAAACAGATTTACAACTGACTATCCATCAGGCATTACATTTTCAAATAAAAATCAGGACTCTTTATTTCCTAAGGCGAAAGCTCATATAACCACCAACACCCCCTTCGCCCCCCCAAATAGAAAATAGTCCTTTTTAAATATTTCTATTTACTCATTAAAATTATATCAATGAAAAACTGTATTAACTAAAAAGGATGACATAAATGATTAAACACTACACTTTTCTCTGTAAAAATGTACTACAGGAAATGAGACTTAAGGCAATATGCAATGGACTAATTAGAAAAAAGAAAGTAGGCCACCATACAAAAATCATAGTTTAATCAGGCCATGAAAGCAATGAAAAGGAAATAGCAGAACACTGTAAATTGTCAAGTCAGATATTTTAATTTCAATATGAGCCACATAGACCAAAGAATTATTAGATTCCATTCTAGTATCACATTGATGGCATACATATTAAGAAAGTAGAACATTCACACACACTCCCTCCACTTTGGGGCTAAAATTTCAGTACTGCTCCACAATTTAAAGCTAAGCGTGAAAAAATCTCTTGGCTGGTTACCAAAGTCTTCAAGTTAAACCACTATCTTCCCTACTGAGGTTGTCACACCTCAGTGAAGAACAAAAATAGCTTTGTGGGTTGAATTTCCTAATTCAAGGTGTCAACAAACATTTAAAGCCATATTTCTGCCACACCCACATTCAGATAAACTATGCTTTGCAGAATTAATTCTTCCATTAATTCTGGGACTGCAATGTTTAGAGATACAGAGGAGAGAAAAAGAAGGGAAGAAGGCAGTGTCCTAGCATACCAAGAAAATCTAGACAGACAGGTGGCAAGTTTGCTGAAAGCCACAACTTGAGCTGCCCAGATTGGTGCTCAGCTCTAAGACTGTCTAGATCCTTTCCAGAGTTAGAGTAACACAGGCCCAAGTGTGCTGGAAAGCCTACTACACTAGGTATGTGTAACTTGAAAACAAAAACTGATTTGAATTAAAGACATGAATATATTTTAAACTACAATTCAAAAAGGCGCAGAAGTTTTCCTCTGTTGTTAAAAACATAAATAGTTCAGTAGTGAGGTGTAAAAACCATCTGCAAGAAATTTTTGATTTCCATGAAGCTTATTTTGGATAGTTAGAATAGTGTTTGAAAGTATCATAACTAATTTTACATTATGCAATTTCCAATAAATTCTGCTTTGCTTTGTATAATTAAAATGCTTAGTATTGGTGCGTTGACTTTGTGGCTACAAAAGAATAATGCAAGCAGAAGAAGACAGAACCAGAAACTTCCAGTTTGACTTGAAACATACCAAGTCTGATAGTTTTCTCTTTTTTAACTACATGTGTCTAGCTTGTATTTCCTATAAATTATAGGAGATGAAGCTGGTGCAGACTACATCATAATTTCTGGAAATTCAGCCTTGAATGACACAGGTAATTATACACTTAATGTAAAACAGGTTTTTTTTTAA